>NC_061820.1:13616881-13621881 GCF_019202785.1 Penaeus chinensis
TTTAAGATAAATATTACTTTATATTTATATTTGCATTTTACGATGTCATTATTTGAAACGACAATGAAGAAATAAAGTCTTGAAAACCTGAAAAATGAGGTTGTTTTTTACGAAGCCCGAAGGTCGCTAACAATTACCGCGGTCACAACACCACGTGCTCTGCCCGGCTGCACCCTATCGCCACTCGCATGCACATGGGAGCTATGAATGTACCAAGGAAGGTGTACATCTTAGACCTTTCTTCAGTATTAAAATCGATAATAAACGGAAGCATAAACAAGGTGACGAAAATAAAACAAGGGAAAAAATTACGGGAAACGTTGCGACCGCCATGCCAGTGGTTTTCCTTTCATCTCAAGAGCCAATCTTTCTCTCTTTCTCCTCTCTCTCTCTCTCCTCCCGCCGTCCGTGCACACTCTCTCCAACCAGTTTCTAGCCACTTACCCATCCTTCCTCGGGCTCTCTAACCCTTCACTCACTTCGCGGTTTCCGGTTTAAGGCGATTTTCAGATTAATACGGTACTGCGGTTCAGCTGTCGGTGTGTGTAAGGGCGAGTTTTTGATCCGGTGACCTTATGCCTGGTAATGTGCTAATGTCTCTATGTAATCATTAACGTAATTATTATATTCATATAGGGAATGTATTAAGATTTGGGGTCTAATGATATCGTAACTTGTGAAATCTAAGAGTACAGTAAAAAAAAAAAAAAAAACATTTCATGAATCGGGAATACAAGTTAAAGATTATTACCCTGGCTGACCTGAAATGTCTCTCCTCACACTTGACTTTCACACTTTTCTCCTCCCCCCCCCCCCCTCTTCGCCCCGTATCATGCCCCTTCCTCCACCCTGCCACCCACTGCTTTCTCTCCGATGATAACACTTACATACATCTGTTATTAGGGTCTCAAAATATCCTTCTAATCTACACTTGGATTGAAGTTTTAAGTAGCAGGCAATCACTTTCTATTGCTAATGATTAAACTGCAGCCAGTGCTTAGCTCCGTTGGGTGTGGCGTCCTTGTAAGTTTCAGCCGTTCCCTCGCGTCTGTGTGCATGTGCTCTCCTGTGCGTGTGCATGTGTTCGCGGCCATCATCGCTTTCGCATGTCAGTGGGTGTGATTACGGATTTTTTATTGAGTGTTTTGGCGTGCATTGGCGTTGCAGAATAAGTGAACATGAGGATAACTCGAGTGATGTTTTCTGAGATCTCTGAAATGCCGCATAACCTCTCGATTACTGTACTTGCTACAACACCAGCGGGATCGGCGAGCCCGCGAATTCTGCACCGAACACTGAGCAGTGCTTGCGTCTGCCCGCCACTTGCTTGTCCGGAAGCGGTGATTGCTACTTCTTTGTTTCACTTTGTTTTCGCCTCTGTGGTGTTGTTACTTAAAGGTGAATAATTTCGTGTCTCACGCACTTGGATCCACACCAGGTTGCCAGGTATTACCGTATTTCTTCATAGCAGACGACATTCTTTAAAAACGGTAAGACCGAGCGGGATCAATGTGAGACCCTCGAGCTGGAACGGGCGCACGTTGCAAGTGTGTACTATTTGATTTATTTAATTTCTGTTTATTTTACTTTATTTTTATTTCTTCGTTTATTTTTACTGGTGCAGATCTAGCAACTCATACGTCGTCTTCCTGCTATTCAAGTTTCGACGATTTTTCCAAGTTACAGCGCGACTAAGGACCCTTCATCTACACCGCAAGCTTCACGAATGTAATGAGTGCGCGAAAATGTGTGTGAGTGAATGAACTTTAATCGGACTTTTAAAAAGACTTTCGCCGAAAGATACGATCATTCAAAATAACGTCTGTGTAGCCTAGTCCATGGGTTTGATCGCGCGCTCCACTGAAGCTTTGAAGTGCCGGCAAACCAATAACTGCCACTGTTGACATGTGCTTTTTAAGATGAAACGGCTGACACGATGGCTGAAGATTCAATCAAGCAGCTGATAGAAACCCAAGCCGAGGAATATAAACACCAGATTGAACTCTTATCAGAAAGATATGACGAGCGAGAAAAGAAAATGTTGACGGAAATACGAGACCTCCGAACCGATGTACGAGACCTTCAAACAAGGCTAGAATCCACCCAAAAAGAATTGGTTGAATTAAGAGCCGAACTGCCGAAGCTGAAACGACAGATTAAGCAATTAAGTGATTACCAGTCTAGCATTAAAATCCTAGAGAAGCGTGTCAATCATTACGAAGAAAACAATCGCCGTAACAACCTCGTTATCGATGGCATGCCCGAAGATGACAACGAAACTGTGGAGGAAACCCAAGTCAAAGTCATTGCCTTGTTATCGGAGAAGCTGGGTCTCCCTGCGACGACACCCCTGCAGGCGCGTCGCATCGGGAAGGGCAACGTCGGCAAGTCGAGGGCGGTCGTGGTGCGCTTCACCGAACGCCAAGACCGAGAGGCCACCCTCAGGAATGCCAGCAAATTGGAAGGAACCAACATTTTCATCAACGAGTATTTCTACCCGACAGCGAGGAAGCAGCGAGAGGCTCGTCTCTACCAGCCAAAGCAAGACAGGAGGCCGAATGGATCCGTCATCGCGCCTCTTGCCCAAACTACTTTCCCGCCCAAACTCGATGCGAAAACTACCTCCCTCCACCCACCCCCAGCGCCCGCAGGCCCCATCACCGGATCTTCCGTAGAAATTGAACAAGACAACGACTGCTCGGAGGTGCGATATTCTTTTTTATTAAATTCTTTATGTTGCACACTAACACGCTTGATCGGTGGTATCAAACGGGTACTTCTATTTAAACTCCAATAACTCACTCACAGACTCTCTACTATTATAATTTGCATAATGATTGGATTCTCTTCCAGAGAGAAACTAACTTATAATCCTCTCAATGCCTTTATGCTATTGGAATTCAATCCACTTTATCTCACACGCTCCGAACACCCGAACACCCACCACTCTAATCTCGGACCGAATTCCAGCTGCACTTCTTCCTGGTCACTACACTAAAGCACGTAAATGATTTAGCTCATATCCATTAATATTTGATGCATGCAAACAAATTTCGTAACTGTCATTATACTTGTTGAATTGCCTCTTCAATCAGAGGTTTTGGGTTTGTGAAACCTAATTAGAAGAGGAATTCTCACAGGTAAGTTCCCTGACGAACTGCACGGGCTTCCATACTTGCAAACGATGACTAATAGTATTGACCGTACGTGATCTATATCTGTGGAAAACTGAGTGCTTCTAAACTTGGAGACTTATGCACTGTGTGACCATTCTCACAACTTTCTTTCAAGTAGTGCATGCAAATGAGTTTAATTTTATAAGTTTGATATACATACAGCTCAACACTAACTCGAATTTATCTATTCAAGCTTTACAAGGTAATGCTGAACATAACAGACTCTCTATTTCATAAGCGATTGGCACTTGAATCAGCTCAAGTATGGACATGGCTCTTGTGCTCAGTAATTGTATATCCGACATACCAAACCAGATCATACGTCATTATCAAAATGTCCTTCTGATTCATCAATTCTACACATCTCTGCCACGGATCATTTCTACTTTAAACAACATTTCCTCGCCCTACACCTAAAATGCACCTTCCAGATCACCTTACAGAAATTGAGGGAATAATAATGACCCAAATAATGACATGGCTAATTATATCTGTTTTTAGTCACCACTGCATCAAACGCAAATTAGCCATAAAGCAAACGTAATTCAATAATCCCCTCATATTTTTTCCAATAAGTCTCAAGTGACCAACGATAAAAAAAAAAGACAAAAATACAGGAACTTCTTGAATGCATTAGTAAAGGAATTCAAGGAGTCACTGGATCACGATTAGACAGCACTTTCATCTCAAAACAACTGCTATAATACTCCAAGTAACATAGACGGCAGAGATAAAATTATTACAGTTGAGAATTTAAAACAATATTTTTCTAACCAGTGAAGTACTACATTTTCCATATTCTCCCTTGATTCAAAACTGTTATGGTATTTCTGGATGCAAAAAATATTTTGGATTTTACCATACTAAAATAAAAATTAATCAATTTGATAATACAGTCTTGCTATAGAAAGTGCATATTTCAACCAATATCTACATTTCTGTAATGTGTACAGATCAACTATTGCCAACTATTTGATATTACTTCATTAATTTTGCTCTGTTAATTTATCATTTGTTATGTTGATGGTATAACTGTTTATACACCATCCAGAAATGCAGTCCGTACTTTCAATACTATGAGTCAACAACTTGCAATGATAAGTGAGTGGACCCGTGCAACTAGATTCTCTTTATATAGTTAAAGGGCTGTTACAAGGTATTTAGTCTAGATTAAGATGTTCAGATAACCACCATAGATAATCATCCTATGAAAGTAAATCCTTGGTATAATACTTTAACGGTAAGTCAACAAACTTACCAGATTGAAATGTCTCTTCAGAATTATACTTCACCTAAACTATGAAGAATATTCCCGGTAGAAATATCTGTATAGGAGTGTGTATTTTCGGGAACAATTGCCAATTACCTATTGTTATTGACAGAAATTGTTCATATTTCACGAGAAACAACCGCGATCGCCTAAAACCATATGCGCAAAAGTCCGTCTCTTACACTGACTGTAAAGTCCATCGAAACAGCCCTTGATTTTACTCTTTCACCGGGCAATGACTCATCAAAGTACCGTTTTTATTAATACTGTATCACTGTTTTATGCTGTCAGTGTCTCTCCCGTTTCCATGCATACATAAATCATAGCACGTATATTTCCCCCCCTATTTCATAATTAATGCCCATGCTTAGCAAGTCTGTTTCGTGTTAGTGTGTTTATGTAAACTCTGCTCAGTATATATCTTTCGGTATGCCTTTAAGTCAGGCAAGTATCTGAATTGTAACCAGAATCGCAAACATGAAAGGGAAAGGAAAGAAGCTGCACAGAAAGTATGAAGAAAATGATAATTGGATGACAGGAAAAAAGGCTTCTCT
>NC_061820.1:13644381-13649381 GCF_019202785.1 Penaeus chinensis
TTACACCCATTCAGGTATTACATTTATGTCTGTTTTAGCATAGCCTATATACATGTATGTATAAATAAAAAAATGCAAACAATGTTATACATCAATATTAGCATAATAATAACTAATGAAAATATAATGAAAATGTCTAGCAGTACCAAAAAATACAGAGCAAAAATAACTAAAGTAGTATTAACAACAGTTGTAATGATAGCCATCATCATTATCACAATAAACATTATTCTCATTAGCACTGGTAATACTTGATTACAATTTGCTTGTATTATTCTTATGGCTTAGCACTATATTCACAACACTATGAAAGAGAGCTTAACAGAAGCTTCATTTGCAGCTGATAGTTTCACATCGTTATCAGTGAAGGAAAGTCTTATCATCATGTACATAGCCATAAACATTAATTGCTTGGAACTTCTAACTATCCAGCCACAGTCTAAAATGTTTGTGTAGGCCTAATCGTTTTATCATTGTCTTCATCTAACTAACAATTATCCTGTAAAGTTTTCCTTAATTATTTCTCATGATTCATCTGAACATTTCCTAAACATGAACGTGAATTCTTTACGTTTCCTGCGGCCACTATTCCACGTACACTTTTGCTGGTATTTTTTCCCTTCTGTTCTTCTCTTATAAAATGGACATGCTGTCATTTTGCCCTCCACTAATCATTCTAGGATCAATATTAATACTAGGAAGCGTCAGAGTCAAAACAAATATACGGCTTGTTAAGACTTTCCTTGCAAAATATTTACTACAAAACATAAATAAGGTTTCTTAATGATTCGAATTGATCTAAACAAGGACAAACACTATTATATTCTTACCTTTAATGGTCTAAAGGCGTTCAACTTCGAAAATAAGTCGCTGGGTTGTCAAATAATTGATCATATTAACATTTTCTTTCAAATTTGTTTTCAATTCGTGTAGCCAGAAGATCCTCCTCACACTCTGTTATATCCGGCTCATGCCATGGATGTTGCTTGTAAAAAACATTATATGAGTCCAAGTATATATGCTTTAGTGAGCTTGAATGATTAGATTAATTATATTTAATTACTCTATCTGTAATTAGATGTAACGTATTTAAGCTTATGTTAAATTTATGTGAAGATAAATTATCTACATAAATGTTATCTATGACGTAAGCCGTTTTTCTATTGGTCCAGTATACGATCAAGAATTGTGTTTTCTTTATTTTTTTAACACTATATTAGCGACATACATGTACGTACAGTTTATTTGAATGTAAAATCAAATTAAATAAAATACCCTACATCTCACTGGTGGGGTTACTTGTTATTGAGAATACGGCGAATGAATATTGTAATATATTAAGCTGTAATGGTAGGCAGCAACTCTGTCATTAGATGACGTTTCCTCGCGGGAAATTCATTTTTTGTTTAAACAAATAAACATTTGGTAATTGAAAATTAGAAAATAAATATATTTTTTATATGGAAAATTAAGCAAGAGGCAATCAAAATCTTCAGAAGAGTTCTCAGGAGAAAGATAGGGCTATATTTGTCATTGATAATCTGATATTTGAAAATTAATGCATTGTTGCTGCCGGGATAGAAAGTAAGGGTTGGAAATTAATCAGTCAGACTGTACTCCTAAGTCTTTTATAAATTCATGTGATGATTGTACCAGACCAAGTTTGAACATATGTTGAGCTATCTTGGTTATTCTAACCTCAGAGAAATACTTTAATAGGGAAAAAACGCCGGGAATAGTAGATTTTCTGATAAAAGATAGTTTTATCTTTATCTCTAAATCACTAATTACTCCAGAATTAATTTAACATATCCAATATTCCAATCACTGTATGAATATGAAACCCAATAAGGTGACATACATTTTTTATGTTGTTAATTTCAATAATCAAAATGATGCAGTCACCGCGTAAAAAAACAAACTCGCCGTGAGAAAAGAAAACGGAACAACAACACGAGCGAGGAGCGGGACGTCAAAACCCTGTTTGTAAATAAGTGTAAATAATTGTAAATAATTTCAATATCTATGAGGTCTTGTGCGTTGAAAGTCCCTGGGTAGACGAGGTTTTGTTATTTTGATGTGTAGATGGTTGTCATAGGACCGAGTGAGCCCCGGAGACTGAAATATAAATGACTAGAAAATCATTTCAGTCAAAAAAGAATTATTTGACACAATAGATTAGAGTCTGTGGCGAAATAAAGTGATTGAAATAGGGCATGAGGTAGAGCTTAGTATGAGTGAAATAATGAAGATATTTGCCCATGAACTTGTGAATGGGAACTGAATGCTTATTATTGTCATTAAGGTACATTTTTAACTGAAATAGGTAATCGCACTTATAGCCAGGTTAATAGGGGAACAAGTTTCGTTTTTTTTTTTTTTTTTATCAATTTGTTACCAAGATCCTTCCAATATCTATCATGAACAACCTCTCTTTTATTTCTCACCAAAACACAAGATACTTTACTGTACATGTTCATTGAGTTCTTGTCAGTTTAATAACTTGGCATTTAGGAACATTTTTCTGGTCTTAAAAGAGTGGGTAACTAAAAACGACTTGAGATTTTGCTCAGCTGCTAGTGCTTGCTAGTTTCTCACATACTGAGGAATATGCCAGTAAATATAATAAAGATAATTGAATAGAACAGCACAGAGATACAACACATAATGGATAACAACACATAATGGATAACAACACATAATGGTAACAACACATAATATATTAAAAATGTTACCTGAAGTAACTTTGCTTTAGGAAAGGCCTATAAACATTCACCATGTATATTCTGGAAAGGTAATGCACACAGACCTAGCTTGGAATATATATGGTGGAGCTTTGTTAGCCTTTCCTGGAGCATGAATGCTGTGGGTACTATTTTATTTTGTCCAGTTAGTAATGTAAATATTGAATTCTATATGTTTCTCTCTCTCTCTCTCTCTCTCTCTCTCTCTCTCTCTCTCTCTCTCTCTCTCTCTCTCTCTCTCTCTCTCTCTCTCTCTCTCTCTCTCTCTCTCTATCTCTATCTCTATCTCTATCTCTTTCACCTCTCTCCCTCCCTCCCTCTTTCTCTCTCCCTCTCCCTCTTTTTTTTCTCTATCCCTCCACTCTTCATGTTATCACTTAGTTTTTTAGTGAAATATGATAAAGACAAAAATGTAATAGGGCTCTTTTGATATAGTTTTCCTTTCTACAAAACATTCTAACCTAAAGACAAATATATATGAAGAACTGGAGTTTTTTATTTTGTTCAATATCTTTACTTTATTAAATTCCATGTGAAATGTCCATTTATGTCATATTTTAACCTTTTCAGTATCTTGATTTGTGGAATTTTGTTCTTGATTTACACAAGTGATCTTTATATAGTATACCAAATATGTATTTCATTCTGTTTAATAATTTGAGAAAGTAATATTTGATTTATTTAAACTTTTCAAATTAATTTTCTCTCATACTGCCAATTTCCTCTTCAGGATGTTGCTCTTTACATGAAGATGGAGAACCTCAATCTAGACAGGAGCCTATTGCAGGTAAGGTGTGCTGTATTAAATATTGCCAACTAAGGATACTTTAGTTTAGTTTACTTATTTTATATTAGCTAGTGTGACATATGACAATGTGATTTCCTTTCTCTTTTTTCTGTTTTTTACTGAGATATTCTGTAAACTCTTAGTTTGTGTTAAGTCAAGATCTGAATGAACTGCAAGGCAATTTTCAGAATGTATTTGATATTGTATCTATTTCAGGGTTTACTTCAGCAAGATCTGTGGACGAAATACATTCCTCTACCAAGAATCTTGGATCTGATAATCCAGGTGTTGAGTAAAAATGGCGAGGGGAAGAGTGTGCCAATAGATATGTTAGAAACTCTTCTTCCACACCTCTGCTTTGCATTGCCTCCTATTAGCCAAAACTGCACTCAACTGTTAAAAACTTTACCACAGTATGTGTTCAACTGTTTATTTATGTATGGTTCCTTGATATTTACTGTCCAAGCTTAACATCTAACCAAGTCATTTGCTGAAGTGAAGGATGCCTGCAGAAAAGTCCTCAATCACAAGATTTTTTATCTGAGTTTTTTTCTCTTTCAGAAATAGTTCAGTTTGGAATAAATTGGAAGAGGGACTAAGGGATGGAAAGCGCTTGCCAGTGGAGGTTGTGGCTTTTCTGTATGAGAGTCATCCCTCGACACTTGAAAGAGAATTTTTTCGAATTCTTGGCCAGTATGCAGAGAAGGTTCATCATGAAGACCAGCACGAAGAAAATGTTCATGCTCTGTTTGAATTAAGTCCAGAAACTGTGAGAGGAAATAATGAATATAGTTATATAGAAAAAGACGATATTGCTGGTAATTTCTGGTCAGAGAGTCCAGTGATACCAGCTGCTGCATTTAGTTCATCAGTTTTCAATATTTGCTTGAGGATATTATGTAGAATATGTGTTGATACCAAATTCTCCATAAGCCTCGCAGTGGCTAGCAGAGATTTTTTTACACACCTCAGCAAACATAATTTAAAGAGAGAGTTATATGAACTTTTTCCAAGTAACTTTCAACATATTGTGTACCTTTTGACAATGCCGACAGCTGTATTTGGAACATCAGAACATGTGAAAGCTATTGAGGATGGCCTCCAAGGCATGCTAAAGGAAGGCAGTCACACACACTCCCTTGTCCATTGTTTACTATGTTTTTTCCCTCAGTGGCTTTCTTTACTATCCAAGAGAGAATTTTTCAATCAGCATCTCAGAAAATGCCACTGTTTTATTTGATTGCATTGTTTACTAATAAATGAGGTCAGTAGGTGATCTTCATAAAGACATTTATTCTTTTTATATTATCAAAGTTAAGTTGTCTATATTTTTTTGACTGTAGGCATATATAAATATGTTTTATGAAGTAAAGAATGATGATACTTTATATAAATGCAATTTTCCAAACGAAGTCTTTAATATTGCATTCCTGTAATCAGTGAAGGTTCTTAAGATTGATTGCGGATTT
>NC_061820.1:13661881-13664381 GCF_019202785.1 Penaeus chinensis
AAATATTAATGTATATTCTGATGTCACATCACAACATCACATCAAGAATACCAAAAAGGATTATTACAAATTAACCAAAAAGCAACCGAAAGCAACTCCCGGCGTAAAAAATAGAACCCAAAAATATGCTTTTAAAAAACCCGAAAAAAACAGCTGGCAGCGCGATCTTCTGAAAGGCCGAGCAAGAAGCCCCGACCCTCACGCAGGAAGGAGCGATGGGCCAGCCTCTCTCCCTTTTAACGTCACTTTAAGCCTTCCCGAGACGCCCCTCCACGATGGCCGAGACGCTGGAGTCCATCGACAACCTCAAGCAGGAGCTGGAGAGGTTGAACTTGGAATTAGACCAGACGAGCAGCGAGAAAAACCAGGCGGCTCAGTACGGGTTGGTGCTGCTGGAGGAGAAGGAGAGCTTGCAGACGAGACTCGAGGATTTGGAGGCGCTCTACGAGAACACCAAGCACGAGCTCGACAACACAAGAGAGGTGAGAGGAGAACGGGGCGTGGGTGAATAAGGGGAAGTGGGTAAATGAAGGGAGAGAGAGGGAGAGAGACAGAGGGGAGAGGAGAGAGGAAGGGGGAGGGTCGGGAGGGTCGTCAGCTGGCAGGTCGTCCGGAGGTGAAGGTGCGGTTGGACTGTCTGTTGTGTCTGTCTGTCTGTCTGTCCGGGGCTTTATTCCGGTGTATTTCCGCTCGTCGGTGGATCTGCGGGGGGCTTTTATGACGTGTTCTGTGACGCCCATGTCTTCGGCTCTCGTCCTTTAGGTTTTCGTGTTCCTCCTCCCTGTGGGAATTTCTACCTGCAGTTTAATTGCTTTCTCCTTAATTGCACAAATGTTTATTATTATTGCTGTGTTCTCTTAGTAATATCCTTTTTGTTATTTGATTTTACCCTTTTATACACATTAGATAATTGCAAAGATAAACTTTTCTACTAAATTAATTAAATGCAAGAGGTAAGCTCATTATATCTTCATAATTTTGCTGAATTATCTGAATCTGAATTGCTGCCCAATGCTACTCTAACAAATATTTATTTTATATTGAAAGATCTATCAGAAAAACGATTGTCAAAGCTTTATGGGGGAAGTAGTGTATGGTGATATAGTGCCAGCTGTGTATAGATCCAGAAAAAAAGTAATAGTCAGCAGTATTTCTAGACATAATATTCCCTGGAAGTTTGCAAGTGGGACACTATAAAGGGAAATATAAATTTTTTATTGAAGATTAGTTATACCAGGATGCTTAATACGGTTGTATGGAATACTGCAAATTGGTATTTATTTTTTACTAGAATTTGACCTTCATTATTGATTCTAGCTTTTTTTTCTCACACACGCACTTCTTGTTACTAAATATGTGTGACAGAAGTTACACAGACATCTGTGTTTCTCATATTTCTTCTTTGTTGTTTCCATGTATTGTTTACCTTGGAAGTCATATCGACATTCTGAAACTAAGGGTACACGCCCATTTGTGGCTAAGTCTCCATTAGGATAGGAGGCAAGGGAGTAGTGTAACTAGTTAAAGTTCAATTAGATTGTGGATTCTGGGCTGAATTTGTAAGGGGATGTGGTGTTGGGGAAACAACTAAGCAGTACTGTTTTAGTATGATATTGTTTCCCTGGTATTACTTCATATGGTTAATGGGCACTGGGCTTAGTTCACCTTGACTGCACACCCTACCCCAGCTCTGTCTGTGTTAGCCTCTCCATGTAGCCAGCTGTACAAGTACATGTCACGAACCATCACTTGCCTAGCATGTTTTTATCACAGCCATGATGTCTAGTATAGAATTTTGTATGTGAAGATAGATTTTCAGAGGTGTCATAGTTCCTGTATTTGTTGGGCTCTAAGATTCACGTTTGTCTGTGGAAAAACATTTAAAAAATAACCTGCATCCAATACACCTGGATTAACAACAATAGGCAAAGTTTTAAAGATATGAGGCTTTTAGATAGTTCTCATAAGTTGGGGTGAGCTGTAGTCTACTGAATTCAAATATTCAATTTGTGTTACTAATGAGGTTACTGATACATTATACAACAGGTTTTATAGCAAGTGAGATGATGTCAAATGCACAAAACAGTTATTGAAGGCATGCATGAATATTGAATATATTCATTAGATTTAGAATGGTATGGACTAAACACACAAACAAGTATGCCAAAAAATATATGAAATAACGTATTCTATTTTTTCTCTGACAGCCAGTTTATCCATTCTTAACACTACACTTGGTTCTGTAGGTAATGAAGTAGGGCATGGTCTCAGTACTACTTTCAAAATGAGATTTTCATAGATTCCATCTACATTTCAGTTTCATGACACTGCACAATATTGATGGAAATATAATGACACTCAGCACAGGTGCTACTAGGCTTGCAAACTAAATTGTGTGTAAGAAATTTCTGAAGGCTCCTTCAACTTTGCTTGGTTTGGTTAGTTTATCTGCTCTGAGAAGGGATTCTGAGGTAGCTCTGTGTTTACATTGTCAGCACTT
>NC_061820.1:13671881-13684381 GCF_019202785.1 Penaeus chinensis
CAAGGGTACTCCTTGATCATAGTAAACAGGGACATCACACAGGGAAGACTTCTGGTAAGTGAAGTCTGCTCCTTTCGTAAGATTTTAAAGTTAAAGGTATAAGGATCTTAGAAGACGTATTTGTTATCTATAATTGATCTGGAAAGACATAAGTCTGGTAAACTGGGATTGCTATTTTTCCACCAAATGAGAAAAGTCAATATCCATTTTTTTGATCATCAAATGTTATTGAAGTTGTAAGATGATTTATCCATAATATTTGATGCACTTATAGGCACCTTGTAGATGTAAATAAATAGAGCCTGTTGATATAATAAAAGTAGAAGGAAATGTGACTCTGTATAGCTATGTATAAATATATTTTAATACTATTTATGTACTGCATTATATCTGTTTTAATTTGGTGTAATATATGTAAGTGATGTACTCTACTATAATTTTTATAATCTGGTGAATGTGATTTTTTTAATACGCAGATGGAGAGGACCAAAAAGTATCTTCACCAACGCAGATCACAACAATGCTGGAGAATCTGAAGAACAAGTTGCGAACAGATGTTCCTCTGTCAGATTTTGTAAGTGTAGGCCTGTTTGTGTAGTTTCCTTACAAGTAGAGATAGTACACAATTTTTGCTATATTTAGTATCTTAGAAATTTATAATTCATTACATTGTGTAAAAAAAAAAATATTTGGCAGAATTATACCTAGGTCTTTCCAAACATGGAACAATTTCTCATATGTCACATGTATTTTCTAGGATGATTCTAGTGATCCAAAGGATGTCCGCAATACGATAGATACCATTCAAGACCAGATCAGACACCTGAAAAAGGCTGTGGAACATACTATAGAAATAAGCAAGGAGAAGGGACACTTCAGGGAAAGTGCTTCATCTGATAGTAAGTGTAGTGAGATTATTTTTACGGTTACAACCACAAATAATGTCAAATTAGTTTGATGTTGATAGTTTTTGTTGTGTTAAACTGTAAATATGTGAATTTATGAAAAATGACATTGAGTAATTTAGAAGGAGTCTAGTACAGGATGTTACGGAATATAAAAGATATAGAAAAAGAAAGTTATTCATGTTCTAATTCAGATTTTTTCCTTCACATTATTTTATTCTTACAAAATTCTATCTCTCCCAGGTGGTCTCAGTGAAAGTGAAGTACAGGAACTTCAAGAGCAGGTGATCAAACTGAAGTCTTTGCTCTCCACTAAGAGGGAACAGATTGCCACACTTCGCACTGTGCTAAAGGCCAACAAACAGACTGCAGAGGTAATTTTTTTTTCTGATTTGCCTGTTGTAATTATTTAAGAGGAATTTGTAATCTTATAATTAGTAGAAATTATTGGATCAGAATTTGAAACTGTCACCTGCTTTGACTTTATTACATTTAAGTTGTATATTGATATTTGGTTTAAAATGTACTGGCATGCTTCTAAACCTTTTCTTTTTTGGAAAATATATGTAATATTGCCAATTCTGTATTTGTATATATATATATATATTATATATATATATATATATATATATTTATATATTTATATTTATATATATATTTTTTTTTTTCTGTTTCTTATTTTAGAAATGTAATTTACAAATGATATATATGATATACAAGAAAAGTTATTGTGTATCAAATACCAGGACATAATATGAAATTTCTTTTATGTTTAGGTGGCCCTGTCCAATCTGAAGTCCAAGTATGAAACAGAAAAGAGCATAGTCTCAGAAACAATGATGAAACTTCGCAATGAACTGCGTCTCTTGAAGGAGGATGCTGCTACATTCTCAAGTGAGTTTTATTTATTTAATTTTTTATTACCACATGTACTTTAATTACCTTATAAATAAAATTTATCTGTTTAAAGAAGAATATTATGTTAACATCAATTTATTCAGGAACTTTTGTATAAGAAAGAGATTAGCACTAACTTTATGACAAGATATTAAGTATACTTTGCTTCTGTTAATCACAGGTCTCCGTGCTATGTTTGCTGCACGTTGTGAGGAATATGTAACACAGTTAGATGAAGTACAACGGCAGCTAGTGGCAGCTGAAGAAGAGAAAAAGACACTTAATTCCTTGCTACGAATGGCTATCCAGCAGAAGCTAGCTCTTACTCAGAGACTGGAAGATATGGAATGTGACAGAGAAAGGTGAGTCTCTTTAGTTTGCATAATTCTCTGAATTTTTTATTAAGTCATTGATGATTTGCTGGACCTCATTATTAAGAATGGGAGGTTTCAGTAATGTAATAGTTCATGTATTGTAAAGAATCCATGCAGTTAAGTGTAACTACTTAAGTGCAGTAAAATTGTCTTGATTACTACTTTCAGTAAAACAAAACAAAAATTCCAATATAAAAAAATGGTTGGGAAATATTTGCTAGATAAAGTTTACATAAAAAATCCAATCTGCAATGAATGAGTAAATGTCCAGGTTCATAGAGCTACTGCATATCTTGTGAGATTCTCTCCACATTACCGGCTTTGTTTGAATACTAGTATTTCTTTCTCAGGTTCAACATGCGAAAGCATCCGGGGAGCAGGGGTAGAGCTTACAGTTCCAGATTTAACAACCAGCCACATGCTTCTCCATCACAACACCATTACCAACGCAGAGATAATTATTAAAGTGTAAATGACTGTATTTAAATGTATTTATGTGAAGCAAAGCAAGAGATGAGATGTTGGTTGGAAGGTATTACAGTGTTTTGGTTGAAATAGGATGATTCATCATAAAGCCAGAACATCTGTATCTTATTTTTTTTAACTTGTGTTCTCTTCCTGTATTCAGCTTCAGACTTGTTTATGCTGTGTCATGAAGACCTCAGAAACTGGAGTTATCTTACAAAGACTTTTTACACTTGTAAAAATGCAAGTTCTTGAGGATGGATTGATACTTTGAGGAACTTTTCCTGGTGTAAATGATAACAAAAATCATATACAGGTTGGCAAGTGTCTGCCAGTGAGGGGAAGGCTGGGTGTGCCTGTCATCTCTTCTGCTTTATAACCCGGAATTAGTGCATGAGAAAGGAATGATGTATGGAGAAGCAGCTATTGGGAAATGTTGGATTGTAACTTGTTAAAAGTGTGCCCCTTTTTTTAGTCTTACACTGTTTCTTGTTTGTGAAGCAGAAAGTAGTTGACGAAAAAAATGTTTTAAATGAAATTGCTTTAATTTTAGATTATATATATATATTTGACTTATTTTAATTCTTTTTTTTTACTATTGACTCTTAATGTACAGGATTTTTGTAATTAAGTGAATATTTCTTTTATGAATTTCAAAGTACATAGTAATATTCATGTGCAGGTCATATCGTCCAAATCAGAACAGAGGCATGTCCACAATGAGAACTGTGTTCTTTACCCATAGTATCTCAGAAGCTTTAAAACTTAAGAATAAGTTGTATGATTCTTCCCAATCTAGATACCTTGTAATACTACAACGTCCAAAAAAATTAAAATTGCATTACAAATACCTGATAGACCATAAGATTTAGAATTTTAATTCCTATTTACTTAAAAAATCAAGTATTTTTCAAAGAAATATTGTATAAAGCTTATGCATACTATCAGTAAAGTTTGTTAATGATGCCATTTGATAATTGAAATTGTACGTCAGTGAATATTACTTAGTTGGCGTATGTTCCCAAGTACGGGCCATAGGTTGTATTAAGAGATCCTGCCTCGTTGCATACTCATTATTTGGAGACAGTTCTGTTCAGAGCCTGGACAAGAGTAGCAAACAGTCTACAAATGTTACACATTATTCTTTCATATTTACCTGTAATTGATTTTAGAGTTGCATAGAAGAGCCATTAATTTTGTATGGATGAAATGTAGTGTCATATTTTTTTTTTCTTCATTTCTCTCCACTTTTTTATTATTGTTGAGTGGGTGATCTGTTTGCTGGGTGGAAAGGTTGCTATATAGATATTGAAGTCTCTCTGAAATCTACAATTGAATGTGTCATTTTTATTTGTGGAAGTGAAAATGTACTACTAAAGAGCTTATCTTTTTTTGCAGTTGACCATGAACACATATTTGTACATGAGCTAGGAAGTTAAGGGCAGCTCACATGTGACATTATGATCTTGATGAAACTGAATCAGTAGTTGGCTCATCTTTTTAAAATGTAGACATGATCTGTTTTGCAATTGTACTAAAAGACAATGCTGATTCTACTTAAAGTAATATTTTTACAGTTCTTAACTTCCATGAATCTCTTTATATAGTTATATTTGTATTAACCAGAATTTGTATGACAGATACAAAGTTGGATTTTATGATAGTGTCTGGCAGGATATTATGTCAGAACCGCTCAAGAAATGTACTTATGTTTTTTTAACAAAGATTTTTGGTCAAGGTACTTTACTGATAGGTAGCTCAGCCTGTTCAATGTTATGACTTCCATTTTTTCTGTTTTCTTGTAATACTGATTGTAAACAAATTGGACATAAGAATAGATCAGTCTGCCTCATTTTCTTGGACAGAGAAGTAAGTATTATTTTGCAGAATAGGGTTGTTGGTAGTTCATGTAATCATTGCATTTGCCTTGTGCAAGTGCTTATATAGTCAGGATATTGTCAGAGGAATGCTCTAAAAAAAAAAGTGTTTAAATTTTTTTTTTTATTAATTTACCATTTCATAAGTGTTCATGATGGCAAAAAGGTGCCCACTACTATCCTTTCTGAAATGAAGAAGCATTTCTATTAATTTCAAGCAGAATAATAAAGTTGTTGAAATTGAAATAAATTTTAAAAATCATATGGTGCATTTAGGTAGGGGAGTGAGTTTTGTATGAGAAAGAAGAGATAAAATTGATATTAGGTAATATGATCATATATTTCAAATATTGAGGGTGCTACTCAATAATTCTTTCACAGGTAGTTATCCAGATTATTAATGGTCTTAATGTGATTATAATTTTTTTTAGCTTATTTTCACATGATAGTTATTTTTTTTTTTATTATGCAAAAATTGCAGAGCTAGGCTGCTATATTTATAAAAAAAAAATTATATACATGGTATACTGTGCTTGAGAAGGTTTCATATCTCAGTCGTGTTACCTGTTCACATTTGTGTTCTTGTAATAATAATTTTAGTTTTTTCTTTATTTGTTTATGCTTGTGGTAATATTATTCTTTAAACCTCATGGTAGTTAGCTAGCATTCTTAATAGGATATTGAGATTTTTGTTGTGTGTCTCTTGTTACAATATTTTTTGGTAGGTTTGTGAAGATCATATATGATATATGATACATAATAGCCAATATTTGGCTGATGGAGTTATTGTAATAATCATTAATATTTTTATTGTGATTATTATTAGTATTTTTTAATGTGTCTAAGGCACCGTTTCAAAGCAGCTTGACCAAGGGACAGGAACAGCAACTCAGTTATTGATCACAATTGCTGAGACCATATTACTTTGTAGCATACACAAAAAAAGATACCAGGTGAGCACTGTAGGGTTGCTTGATAAAGTTTTCAGTGTTGAGAGAACCTTTGCCCTTCAGTGTTTAACCATTTCACTTCAACTTAAACAAGAGAATATGCTTCTATCTTGGCTGATTATGTAGCTATTAGGTATTTATACAAATAAAAAATCAATTTAAAAGCGTTCTCATAGCAATGAAATTGAATATGAAGATCATTGTACATGATTGTAGTAGCAGAGAATTTAGCTGTTTTGGGTTTACTATACTTGGTTGTAAGTTTTTATTTTATTTTTTTCTGTATTGGGAAATGTTGCTGTGCAGCTCTGAAGTAAAAATAACATACATTTTAAATTATTCTGGTTGTATTTTACTATCACTTTGCCTCAACTTGCATTGATAAGTGTAGAATATCTGTACATAATTCAGTTAACAAGAACTGATGTCATGGTTTGAAAATTATTGGCCAGAAATATTTTCAAGTGCATCTTGTAACCTCGTTTGTTCTGGAATTTTGGTGACATAGGTAGAACAAGGTAACAGCGTTGTGATCTGTATTGTGCTGTGTCATCACTGGCCCCAGTTCTTTTTTCAGTCACTTTGCTTTATCTGTGTACTTGTAAAAGCAGATTTACTATTGTTACTATTTATGGAGCACATCAAGCACATCCTATGTACCCTTGCTAGTATTCCAAGTTGCTTCAGGAGTTTGAAATATTTAGGTGTGTGCCTACTATGTGGGGGCCAGTGTTGCACAAAAGAGCTTGCTTAAAGAAATAGGTCCAGTTGAGCAGTCCATTGTCTCACCATAGAGTTAGGGCAGTTTTAAGTGCTAAAGGATTTATTCATGGTGGTCAATCAGTGTTTTCTTTATAAGTGTCACCACATTGTCACAGTTGCAAAACCTGCTGGAATTTAGTGTCTTGACAGGTATATGCTCCTTTTAGTGAACAGTTAGTATTAGGTTTTGTTTTTCTTTTCACTCAGAACCAAAGACACTGTTAGCATAGATTCACATACTTTGCAGTGAAGTTTCAGACATAAGTCGTAGTCCTTGAAATCACAGTGATATATAAATCATTAAGGTGAAGAAAGATATTACTATTGTTGCAGGAAAGATATTGAAGATGGGTATCCCCAAAGTAATAATTCAAGATTAAAGACTAAAATTATAAGATATAGAAAAGACTAATATATAAAATTATTTTAAAATCCAAGTGCTTAGGAGCTGTTTAGATGTTCATTGAAATGTAGAGTGAACCTACTTTTAAGTATGTTATCATACAGTTCTACAATAATCAATGAAAACCTCCTTTCTTGGGGGATGTAAGAGTTTGATCTCCAAAATAATAGCAAGAGATTACTGATCTCTAAAACTGACCGAAGAGAACGTCTTTGTTTCTTGTTGCGTAGTCGGCCTGTTGGTATATTTACGTATTGTCTCATATGATGAGTGGTTCAGCTAACTTATTTTTTAATCTAATTTATTAGCTTTTAAGACTATTCAAGTAATCTACATTTAGATGCATTTGGTGTAGCTATGCTTGTACAGTATGTTATAGAGATTTTCCATGAGAATTTAAATGCTATATGATTTACAGGGTTTTAGGTAGAGAAGGATGTTAATTGAAGTGGTACAATATTTGCATTGGGGTCACATTATGAAACACTGTGGCCATTATGGATACATGGTAATTAAGAGCATAGGTATTTCCATCCATATTTTGTGAATGCAAATTTCCTTGAAAAGAAAATGGAGCAGATGTTATGATAGTAAATTATTTTACATGGCAGATGGATCCCAAGAGAGTGTGCCTTATTCTGCAAACGCACTCATGTTTTTTGTGGCAGTGGGTTTTGTGAAAGCTACTTAATTTTGCATGATACAAGAATTAGAAATGATACTGGCTGGATTACATGTAAGTTGACATTATATGTAGAAACCATCCACATTTGACTGCATCACAGATTCACTTTTTTATATAGTTTGGCCAAAGATGATAAACAAATTAAAATACACAAACCAAAGAAACTCTAACAATTAGTTGCTAATTTCGAGCAATGACATGGTCAGGGGATCTTCATCAAATTTTAATGTAATGTCAGCGACAAAAAATAGTTTAAAGTAATATGATGAAGCAAATATGTTTTTACTTTAATCTGCAGACAATGAAAATAACCTTTCCTGTGATTATATTTTGTTTTTTCTGTACAGATAATGTCGTCTTTGGCTCATAATTTAAAATGAACTTGTATCAGAAGTCATTTTAGTATCGACAGGCACAGTGTACTTGGGTAATAATTAATACTTTGTGTTGATTTACAGCAGGTGTTTTGTAAAGTGTTTGTGACAATCGGTCTGGGCAGATGGTGGAAACATGTGAGAGAATATATCAAATCTTTTATAATGTTGCCATTGGTATTATGTAGTTTCAGCGTATCATGAAAAAAATTATCAGTGGGGAAATATGTAATACTTTTTAATGTGTTCAGTCAGCACCAGAATTATTGCTTGTAAAATGATCAGAAAAGTCCAACACCAATTAGTCATTATACTGTATACTCTTGTAAGCTCTGCCCGTGACTGTCACACTGTTACTGGGAAGGGTATCTACAGCACCCACAGTATTTTTACTTTTGTATCTACTTCTTCACTGAGGACTGAGAACTTATTTGTACAATAGGATCCTGTTTACAATAAAATTTTAAAATGAAGAAAGCTGTTTTTGTCCCGTTGATTATAATACGGTTGGAAATTATATTTTCTTGATACTGTAAGTTTAAAATAATGGTTTTCAGTTTACATACCATGGACAAACCTTGGGTCCATATCCTCCCTTTTCCTTCCAGCTGCAGTGTGAGTTTTTAAGGTTCTGTCTTTGTATCCAAGTTTTCAAGACTGACATTACCAAAGGCAGTTTTTGCTTTAGTGAGGGAAACCGGAAGAAAAGGGGAGTAAATATTTAGAACAAATAGATTCGTGAAACTGCCCTTTTCATTGCCAACTCAGAGTTGCTAGTGACCTGAGGTCATGGCAAGGCCGAAATTTTGAAACAATCTTAGGCACTAATCTGAATTATACTTATGTAAAACGAATGTGAGGGGAATAAGGTATTTAATAATCATATCCTTTTTATCAGCTCCAACACCTTAAATATTCTGAGAGAAAATAATTGCAATGCTCTCTTCCATGAATATTCGTCTACACATTGCATTGTGAACATGACCTTGCGCAATGAAAGAAAAGAATGTTTAAGGTATCTTTCATTTGTAGCTTTTACTTTGATGATTTTGTGAGAATGTGAACCGCGTGTATAAGTCTAAAGACAAAGCAACGTAAGAACAGTAGAGGAGTTGTCGGTAAGAGATTCCAACTCCATAATGATAACACCAGTTTGAGTGAGTGAGTTAGTTTATGATTTGCGAAGTTCTAGCTTCGCCCGGGCCTTCTTAATATGGCCCGGCCTTTGAGTGAGTTCTGTTGTCGGAATATGTCATTTCACACTTGTAAGTAGGTCAACAGAGAAAGAAGCATGGGCGAGATAAAGGATATGTTAAAATATATTTTTCTGGACACTTAATATTTTAAACATATACAATGTCATGATTGTTATATTAAATACATATTTACAAATATTTATGAAGATGATGAAATGACCGAATGAGTTTTGTGTTTCACTTACTCTATATAGTATCTATCTACTCTCAAATTAATTAACCTGTCTGTCTATAGTTATATACCTACCTATCTGCGTATATCTACCTGCCTACCTAACTACTACTCTCTCTCTGTGTGTGTGTGTGTGTGTGTGTGTGTGTGTGTGTGTGTGTGTGTGTGTGTGTGTGTGTGTGTGTGTGTGTGTGTGTGTGTGTGTGTGTGTGTGTGTGTGTGTGTGTGTGTGTGTGTGTGTGTGTGTGTGTGTGTGTGTGTGTGTGTGTGTGTGTGTGTGTGTGTGTGTGTGTGTGTGTGTGTGTGTGTGTGTGTGTGTGTGTGTGTGTGTGTGTGTGTGTGTGTGTGTGTGTGTGTGTGTGTGTGTGTGCGCGCGCGTGCGTGCGTGCGTGCAGGTAACGTAATGGCGACCATCACTCTCCTGTCTTGTTGATCTGTCAGCTCACTCAGGTTTGTCGAGCTTTCAAGACCTTTTATTAGAGTCATCATCTGATGAAAGACGAATGTAACGTTTGTTCACCGCTTGAAATCACCGGTGCATTAAGGTAGTGTGTGTTACATGTCATACTTGAGGGAAACATGTGGGCCGACGTCATAAACTTCATATCCAAAGATGTATGTTTCAATCGAGTTAATTATCATCCGTCTTCAGTTTTTGACGTATGATGACCTCCGCTTGGCAAAGATTGGTTAGAGATCCGTTATTTCCTGAAAAAAAAAAAAAAATATATATCAGGCCGTAAATAAGAACAAAAAATACATTTACAAACAATAACCATATGGCTGTTCATAAAAATGATATAATCCAAAGGTAATGAACTGACACATCTGTTAAGCTAGCCACAGCATTATCCATGAATAATTTAGAACAATTTGAGAAAAGAGGAAAAAACATAATCAGTACAAAAGAACACAACTGCATTAAATTCCAAAGTAGTTTTACGTGACGCGGTAATGCGTTTGTTATGACAACCGCTACACAAGATAGCTTTAGCGAAGTGCAACGGCCAATCAGCAATGGGATATGTGTGCAAGTCTTATTTTATTTTTCAGTGTATAAGCTGTTGTCTGCTGTTCGAAGACAAAGATAATTATAGACTCTGTTATTGAAGAAAAACCATGTATCACTGGTTATGGAATAATGATATGCTGGTGTATTCAATTATCCGTTACTAATGCTGTTGTGATAGATATGATTATGTATGGTAATGTTAGTATTATTATACTGATAGTGATAACAACAGCAATGATGATAGCAGTGCTGATTGTTATAATGATAAAGAAAATTATAATGATAATGCTGATAATAAAAATAGTGATAATAATACTGATAATAATAAAAATGATGATGATGATGATGATGATGATGATGATGATGATGATGATGATGATGATGATGATGATGATGATGATGATGATGATGATGATGATGATGATGATGATGATGATGATGGTGGTGGTGATGATGATGATGATGATAACAATACTAATAACAATAATAATACTGATACTACCACTACTGCTGCTACTACTACTACTGATAATAATAATGATAATAATGATAATTATAATGATAATAATAATGATAATAGTGATAGTTATAATGATAATAAAATTGATAGTAATGATAGTTATAATGATAATAATAATGATAATAATGATGGTTATAATGATAATAATGATGATAATAATGATAGTTATAATGATAATAATAATGATAACAATCATAATGGAAAAATATGTTAATAATGTTAATAATAATAATAATGATGATGATGATGATGATAATAATAGTAATAATAATAGTAATAATAATAATGATAATGATCATAATAATAATGATGATGATGATGATGATGATGATGATGATGATGATGATGATGATGATGATGATGATGATGATGATGATGATGATGATGATGATGATGATGATGATGATAATAATGATGATGATGATAATTATAATGATAGTAATAATAATAATAATAATAATAATAATAATAATAATGGTAATGATAATAATAATGATAATAGCAATGATAATGATAACGCTGCTACTGCGGCTGCTAATGATGATGATGATGATGATGTGATTGTCATCATTATTATTATTATTACTGTTAGTATTCTCATTCTTATCCCTATTCTTATACTTATTCTTATCATTATTATTATTATCCTTATTATTATTATTATTATTATTATTATTATTATTGTTATTATTATTATTATTATTATTATGATTATTATTATTATTATTATTATTGTTATTATTATTATTATTATTATTATTATTATTATTATTATTATTATTATTATTATTATTATTATTATCATTATTATTACTATCATTATTACTATTATTATCATTATTATTATTATCGTCATCATCACCATCATTGTTATTATTATTATTATTATTATTATTATTATTATTATTATTATTATTATTATTATTATTAATATTATCATTAGTATTATAATAATTATTATTATTATCATTATATTATTATATTATTATTGTCCTTATTATTATTGTTATTATCATCATCATCATCATTATTGTTATGACTATTATCATTATTGTTATTATTATTATTATTATTATTATTATCATTATTATTACTATTGTTAATACAATTGTTACTGTTGTAACTGTTGTTGTTGTTATTATTATTATTATTATTACTATTATTATCGTTATCATTATTATTATTATTATGATGATGATGATGATAATGATAATTATAATAATAACAATGATAATGATGATGATGATGATGATGATAATGATAATAATAATGATAATAATAATAATAATAATAATATTATTATTATTATTATCATTATCATTATTATTATTATTATTATTATTATTATTATTATTATTATTATTATTATTATTATTATTATTATTATTATTACTCTTATTATCTTATTATCATTATCGTTGTTATTACCATTATCATTATTTTCATAATTACTCTTATTATCATTATAATTATCGTTGTTATCCTTATCATTATCATTATTACCATAATTACTCTTATTATCATTATCATTATCGTTATTTTCATGATTATCATAATTATCACTATTATTTTTATCATTATGACTATGATAGTAACAATACTACTACTACTACTAATAATAATTATAATGGTTGAAAATTATAATGATATTTATTATCACAATGCCATAGAATTGAAAGGATTATAAGGCAATATTAATAACGAATGGAGATCATTATAATGATAATTGGATTCCTATAAATGATACGGTGAAAATTCTGAAGGTGATAATCAAAATAATGGCAGAAGGATGATAAGCCTAATGGCGATGTAGCTCATGGTGTTAGAAAGACACAGTATAAGAAGCTT
>NC_061820.1:13696881-13704381 GCF_019202785.1 Penaeus chinensis
TATGTATATATACACATTTATATACATACATACATACATACATACATACATACATATATACATATATATATATATATATATATATTTATATATGTGTGTGTGTGTGTGTGTATGTATATATATCTATTTATATATACACACACACACAAACACACATGCATACATATATACATGCATACATACATACATACATACATACATACATACATGCATGCATGCATGCATGCATGCATACATACATACATACATACATACATACATACATACATACATACATACACACACATACGTACACAAACAGACACACACAAAAAACACGCACACACAAACACAATTATACAAACATTCACACATATTTAAATACAGACACATTTATTTTTTTCTCCTTTTTCTGCTTCATTATCGTTCCTTACACGACTGCCAACTAATGCACTGAATTAGTAATTAATGAATCAAACACTACACGGGACCAGATACAACCAACCGACGTACCTGCAGCCAGTGCCACGCTGTTCAGTGCCAGCATCCCGGCTCCAAGTGCCAGGCCGGGTGGACTCCTAAGCATTGTCGCGAACCTTCTCTGCCGTCCTTCGCTGCGAGCTGCCGGTGGCGTCTGCAGGAGGGTCGGGGGCGCTGGGCGGTCATCACGCGGCGCTGACGAAGGAGGAGAGGTGGCAGGTGCAGAGATGAGTGGGGTGGAAAGGGTGGAGGAGGTAGGGAGTGTGGATGAGGAAGCTGTGGGTGCAGTGGAGGATGTGGATGGAGTGGAGGTTGTAGACGATGTGGATGAAATGGGCTGTGTGGCTGAGGCTGAAGGGGGTGAGGGCGTGGACTGGGTAGAGGAAGTGGAAGATGTTGAAATAGTACGTGCAGTGGAGGCTACGGAAAGAGTGGATACAGTGGGCGCTTTATGCACGTCTAGGGTATGCAGATCAGAAGTAAACGAAATAGTTGGAGTGGAGTATGCAGGCGGGGTAGACAGTAGATCGGGCACTGTAGATATAGACGGGCTTGAAAGCGTGGATGGACCAGGTCGATGTGTGGATGGAGTAGTCAAGGTGGAGGCATTAGCGGAGGAAGGGGAGAACGAAGAGAAGATGGACAGGAAAGGCGGCGCAAGAGACGCGGCTTGGGAGGAGGTCGAAGAGGAAAAAGGGAAGCCTGAGGATTCCAAGTCTTCTGAAGTATCTGACATCGCACGCGGAGCCGAGGCCGAAGGAGCGACATCTGTGTCGTCTTGGGTCGCGAAGGAGAGGAGGAAGGAGGAATCCACGGCAGGGACGTCCAAAACAGAGGAACTAGTAGAAGGGTTATTTGCAAGGGAGGTCGTCATGGCAGGGGAGTTCGTCGAAGAAGGGGGATTCGTCGAGGCAGGGAAGGTCGTCGAGGCAGGGAAGGTCGTCGAGGCAGGGAAGGTCGTCGAGACAGGGGATGTCGTCGTGGTAAGAGGAGGAGGAGGAGAGGGCGTAGGGGAAGAGGTCGAAGGGTGCTTGGGCGTAGCAGAAAGGGCGGCGGCGGTGGGCATGAACGGGTCCGTCAGACGGTGATTCCTGAGGAGGTGTGCGTAACTCGCGCTGGTTTCTGTGTCCAAGCTGCGCTGCGTGGTGTCCTCAGGGATGTTCTCTTGGTGCTCCTTGAGACGATCCTCTTCTGCCTGTTCAGGGAATCAAAGCACGGCACATCTGTAGCATTTGTTTATACGAGGAAGACAAAAAAGGAAAAGCGGCAATAAAAGACAGCATTACAGGTTGAATAATCATGAAAAATAATATAGCAATAATTACGACGACGAACATAATATATAAGTAATTACAAAACATAATGACAACAATGGTAACAACAAAAGCACGCACTGAACCCCTCGCTCACCTTAGCCCTCAGGTCATCCATCGTCATCCATCCCTCCATCCCGAACGTGGCTGCAGGTGTGTAACCGGAAGGGGGTGCGAGGGGTTGAGGCCTCGGAGACAAGGCCGGCGGGGGCGACGGAGGGAGCGGCAAAGGCCCTCTGTTCGATCCTTCAGGAGTTTCTTCTTGGGCGCTGCACTCGGCTGTGAGTATACTGTCAGGGAAAAGGATAGACAGGATGAGCAGTATTTCAAAGGGAAAGCTGTATATATGAGATATACGTGTCTTTATTTGTGTATACTTGAAAGAGAAAATGTGTATGGTGAAATAGCTCACATGTTTATATAAGTAAGTCTGTAAATATCACAGTTGATTAGATTGTACGTCGACAGGTAGGATAATAGATAAATATTTACACACAGACACAGACAAAGGCACAGGCACAGACACAGACAAACACAGACACATACACACACGTTTGTTTGCTTATATAAAGAAAGACAGAGCGAGAGTATGTGAATTACACTACGTTCGAGTTGGTGCTTTCATTGGTATTGTCCATCAAGTCCATCAAGTCCTATTTTTTTCCAAACGTTTATCTGTACCGTCAAGGATGTCACGTACTTCTTCCTGAAGCTGTCCGTCTTAAAGTCATTATGCTGTCTTAGGACGACTCATATGCAGGATTATGTCATGTATGTGCAGCTGTTTTGGCTGATTAGGCGAGTTTTAGTTAGCAAGTTTGTCCTAAGGTCAAAGCCCACCTTTCGACGACGGAGCTGTACACTCTCACGCCGAACTGGTCCATGACGAGTTCCCTTCCGAGCAGGTAGTCGAGGCGGTCCAGCAGGCGACTCCCGCACCTCCTCCGCTGATGGGTCTCCGACGTCTTGGGCTCAGCGGGGATGGGAGGGCGCTGACGCTGACGCTCGTCGACTTCGGCTTCGACGTTTCTGACATCATTCGTCCGGTCGTACTCGATCTCGCCTACTCTAGAGCGAATGATGTTCAGAGGAAGTGTGCCCGTGGCGCGAGGAGGAAAGGCGGGGTTCACTGTTGTCTCAGGACGAGGGTCGAATAAATTGCTCGTGATCTTAGAGCGAATGGAACTATGAGGCTGAAACGAGCTGAAATCCGCTGAGGGTATCAGGGGGATATGTACCCTCGATCCTTGTTTCTTCAGGATGATGGCGGGTCTTTGTGTGGATATTCCTGCGCCAGGCCTGTGGTGAGCGGATGGTGGGCGGTAGGTGACGGTAACCGGTGGTGCTACGAGTTGAGGGAAATGAGGAGGTTGTGAAGGCTGCTGCCTGAAGACGAGTGGCCAATGGTTTCCCGGGGCAGTGTCCTCGCCTTGCTCATTTTTTCTTTTCTCATGACCTCCAAATATGCTATGCTTGTTACCAAATTTACCGAGGAGATTAAACAGATTTTCTAAGGATTCAATTGAAGAAGGAAGATATGCTGCAAGGGGAGATTTCGTCGGAGAGGGTCTTACACGTTCTACATTGCCCTCTGAGGGATTGTTGAATTTAACTTGGGGTTCTTTACGTGTACTAAACAACTGTAGGAAGCGGTGTTTCTCTTCATGATTTGTATGCGACATCAGTACAGTCGAATTATCTGTATTTTGAGTTATAGCTGTTACGTTCGATGGCATACTCTTAGTTACTGTAGACGGAACAGCGGATGTAAGATTATATAATGTGTATATGGGTATTTTTGTTGTTGTAACTGATTGTTCAGTGTTACCTTTAACTTTATTTCCAGAATGACTCTCGTTCCTGTGATCGTCTGAGGCCACAGAATCAGTTTGTTCTGTCAATTTTGTTTTCTGAGGCCGAAACAAGTCCCAGAGAGAACCCAGGACGCGAGTCAATGGCGAGGAAGTTGAACGGAGGGACGTTGAGGTCAGTTCTTTAATGGTTGAATTCGATACTGGTTCATGCGTTGATACTGTCGTCTCGGTAGATTCAATTACGGGTGATTCAGTTTCATATTCTACAGAAAGTGGTGTTGTATGACCCTCTGTTATGGGCTGAGTATGTGGGGGCTCATCTCTTAGTACAAGCGAGTTGATATCTGAGTCCTTTGTAGGATCTGCTGTCGACACAAGTGTTGTAAGAGGTGTAACTGAATCCTCTTCCACTGTCAAATCAGCTGGTCCGGATTTATTCAATGAAGACTCTGTTTGAAGCGATGATATGGTAAGATTCCTCGCCGGTGACTTATTATTTGTTGATAACGGGAATAATGACGTAAAAGTCATCGCTGGTGAAGCAGCTGGTTTTGCTGAAAGTGGTGTTGTTTGGGAGGTTGCATGGAATGTACTTGTTGGCGGTGTTGTGGGGAGCACCATGGGAGTAGGAACTGCCTGAGAGATCACCGAGGGGATTTTCGTTGTTTGGCTCTCTGATAAAAGGTACGATTCTGCATGATCTGTTGTAGAAGGATGTGTTTCAAGACTATCCAACAGTAAGGATATCGTGTGGTTTGCTAATGCTGGAGTGCTTGTAGGAGTAGTTGCTGGGGATGGCAATGTTGTATATGATGAGACAACAATCTGGTTTTCTGTCGTTGTCGCAGGGATCCCGGTGTCTGAAACAGGGTCTCCAGATGTGACTTTTGACCGAGAGGAGGCCCATCGTTTATACAAAGATCCCCAGATGGAGGTTATCGAAAGGGAAGAGTTGCCTTCCTTCTCTGTCGACGTTGGTGGCAGTGTGCTTGTGGATAGGAGTTCTTTGCTTGTGCTTGCTGAAGAAGGTGTAGGAGCCAAGTCCACTGACGGTTCTACTGAAATCTTTACCCACTTTGTGTCCTCTCCCTCCTTATAAGGCTCAGGCAGGGCATGTCCAATGCTCAGACTCATGGAGCTGACGACGACTGAACTCCCATCCCCTGCAACCAAGGTCGCCGTTGGCTTGTCCTCAAAATCCTCAAAGGTAAGGAAAGCTTCTGGCTGAGGGATCTCGTCGGACGTGAATGACGGCAGCGTAGGCGAGGGTGAATTGCTGTCCTCACTGATGGACGAAACATTGTGTACATCCTCATACATGGGTGGCGGAGAGAGAGTAGTTGAGGGCTCATATTTTACTGTACTTATGTTGTTGGGTTGGGTGCTTATGTGCCATGAAACGTTCCTCTTGGGGAAATGAACTGAGTATGGAATACTCGTGGATGAGTCTATGGTGGGTGTGGCATTTGTCGGTGAGGGTATCATGCCAGTGGGTGGCTGAGTAGAGTCACTGGTGCTCTGTGATGAATAATTACTGTTTATCATGACACTGGGTTGATCGATGGATGTATAGCTGGGAGACACGTGAGAACTTCCAGCTGAGTAGATGTTTGATACAATATCGGGCTCAGGTATCCTATAAGTAGAGTAACCTATTGGCATATCTGATATGATAACGGGAGAAAAATCAGAAGGGACTTGGGCTATGTTTTCACTACTCACTAGCTTTTCTTTTTGTTCGTGTGTAGAATATAGATCAGCATCTTTAACAATGCCTTCACTCTCTTTATCAGTTCTTACTGATTTACAAGGATTTGTCAAACCAGGATAGACTGAGCCATAGAAATCCAAAAGAGGGGAAAGCTTACCAACATCTTCACATGATATACTCTGTTCTGCAGCAATAGTACTTTTCATAGGGGCAGTGGTTGTTAAGGCTGACAAAAGGCTGATCGTGTCAGGTGGCGCACTTACCACTGGTGGGCCTTGCGTTGCACCACTGTTGTTATTAGGTGTATGGTTCTTTAAAGCCAGAATAGGTGAGGTATCCTGGGGTATTAGACTCACTGCTGATTGAGCAGGAACCTTTTCTGAATTGGTTCTGTTCAGAAAAAAGCCAGGCAGTCTTTCGCGAGTGCTATTGGTGTTTGGAAAAGGGTCTGTGTTGGATAGAAATGTTAAAGTGTGACTGAGTATTTCTGACAGAAGGTCATTTTTAGGTGAGCTGCTCGTGGGTAGAAGTGCAGTCCAAGGCGACTTTTCAGTTGTCTGGTATCTCGTCTGCCAGGCATCATTGCTTGTCGATGTGTGCTTTAAAATATTTGTGGTAAACGTAACCAGACGGTCATAATCTGTAGATGACTGTACTGGAGCAGTTGTAGTCCCTCCAAGAGGATAATTTCCTAATCCTGCAACAAGCTGCTCAGGAACTTCAAGTAACTGCCCAAGAATTTCACGTATTTGGGTTAGATCTGAAGATGATCCTTCGTATTCTGGACCAGTGTATGATTGGTGAGGAAGCTTATGCATATAATGAAGGTTACCAAAGGAAGATTCCCCAGCAGCTTCATATTTCAATTTCTGGTTATTTATAGTCGAAAGTTTATATCTTGGAGTGTTTGCATTGTCAATACCTGTAAAATGGTTGACGGGATCTGTCTGTATATGTTTAGGGGTTGTGGGTGGCTGTTCGGTTGCATTAACTCTGTATTCAGGGTCGCTCATGAAGTCAGGTGTTGATTCAGGATGCATAAACATTTCATGTGCATAAACATGTAACTTTTCAGTACTTTCAGCTATATCAGCTACTCTAAATTGAGATTCCGTGGCATCTTTAGGTGGTGATTCAGGCCTTCCAGACAAGTCGAAAAAACTGTGAGGATGTTTATTGTTTTCAGGCGTTTGTTCTGATACTTTAGGCTGAACGGTGATTACAAAAGGGTTTTCAGGATATCTATGTGATTGTTCAGATGCACTATACGCTTGATCCGTAGTTATTGATGATTCAATGGTTAGTACTGGTTGATCAGTTACTGAGACTAAGAATGATTGTTTTCTGACAGGTACATCAGGTCGTCTTGGAAATGTCTGAAATGTGAGGTTTCCATGATTCAAGCCTGCCGATGCGTCATGACCTGGATCCATCAAAGGAGTCAAGGTATGGCTAGATTCTAAAGCCAAAACAGGAACTTCTTTTACCTCCCCTATTGCATCTTGACTGGTATTCACAACGTGATTTTTTGCCGGGCCAACTGTTGTAACTGACTCTGTAGTCTGTGCGTGATCTGAACTGACATGTTGATCAGAGAGTAAGAAAGTTAGCCACTCTACCGTTGATGGGTCTGGTGGCATGCTACTATCCTGTAGGGCTGTGTCATGGTTTTGGTTTACCGGTGGCTCACGGCTCTTGTGAAATGAGTGTTGTTGTGGGGTGCTGGTGGGTTGTGTTATAGGAGAGTTTGGTTGCTGTGTTGTGAGTGGATGTGTTGTATGTGTGTGCTTGGAGGCAGTGGGGTGTGGCCGACGTGTACGTGGATAACTGGTGAATCGGGGTGTGTTCGTTGGAGGTGAAGTGGTGAGTAGTGGTGTGTTTGTATGTGTGTTCAGATGAGTGGCTACAAGTGGTTTCGTGGCATGAGGTGATTGCAGACCAGGAGGGCGCTCCTCGGGGTGCGACGGGATGCTATCTGGTTCGTCAGTCACAGTGATGGGGGCGTCGCTAACGGTTTGTGTTGTCAACCACTGATGACCTGCGTGAGGCTCTGTTTCTCTCGTCGTCCTGTCTGGCACTGGGGGAAGCGACGGAGAGGAGGTCAGGGGATTACTGATTTTTTTCGTCCCACTTTGACTAAAATGAATTGGCAGAGACCAAGAGCCAGTCATGCCCCCAGTCTGCGCCGTGCCATAATCAATAT
>NC_061820.1:13716881-13719381 GCF_019202785.1 Penaeus chinensis
ATCCGAGACGCTGAGGCGGTCGTCGGCGGGGCGCGGGACCCCCACGTTGACGATGGGCATGACAGGCAGAACTCCGGCATGCACCACGCCCTGGTTTGGACGCCGTTGCCGTGGTGGCGTTTTCCGGGAACCGCCGGATTCGGGACGCGGCCGAGGAAAGCGAGGGGACTGATTAGAAATGCCTTGTTGCGGTCGTCCTGTGACCGGTCGAGTGAACTGAGGGGTACCCGGTTGCGGGCGGGTCTGTAGAGGGCGGTTCGGGGACGGCTGCGTTTGAGGAGGCCGCGTTTTGGCGTTAGGAGGCACTTGACTCTGAGGAGGCCGGTTTTCGATGTTAGAAGGCAGCTGACTCTGCGGATTCTGGGCCTGGTCGGGAATTCTCGGTTCGGAAAACTTTGGCTGATTGTCCTCCGCAATCCTTATCCTTATCTTCTGGCCGTTATTGAGGTCGATCTCGGAATAGCCGTCAGCCTCGTCGTTGGTCTGCACCTGCGACTGACCGGGTTTCAGTCTAATTACAACGCGAGTTTCATCTGCTTCAGTTAGATCAGGATTGGTGTTTGGGTGTCCTCGCTCGCTGTGGGAATTGACAATGATTCCCCCTCCGTGTGAAGCTGGCTGAAATGGGACCATAGGGCTTCCGTGGGGCGACTGGCCTTGGAATTCCGGAAATACGTCCGCCATTGCGTTTATGAGTACGGGTGTTGGTATATTGGATGGACTGTGGATTACATATCTGGGCGGAATCTGACCAACGACATTTTCTAGACTTGGTACAAAGTTCCCGGGTTCGGGTGTCCGGGCTTGGGCAGGGAGATGACCCACTGAAATGTTGTTGACTTGTGGCGGTTGTAGAACATGACCTACGGATCCGGACGAGGGTGGGTAGAAAGGAGTCGTGTAAACTGGGCGGAATTGTTCCCCTGAGGCTTCAAACAACGGAGGGCGAGGAAGCACATGCACAGGTGTGGGCGTGTGGGAAGGTATTTGGATGTTGCCCTCGAAATAACCGGGGAAATTTGGGCTAATCCTCGAAGACGACGACGACATGACGGGAACAACGAAGGTGGGATCGGGAGGAGGCAAGAAATACTCAACCAGATCACTCGGTGCCATGTCGACGATCTCATAAGGTATGTCGTCGGCCGCGTTGATGTGGTTCTGCCAGAGATCCTGCAGGGTGCTGGAACTGAGGTAGAACTGGCTGTCTTCTGGTGGCATAAACATCTGAACGGACACCCGCGGTCTGCCATAATATGCTTCTTTCACAGGAATGTCCGCCTCACCCTGATCGCCACATTCGTCGCAAGGGTAGTCGATTTCAGCTGTCAGCGAGGCACTCTCGGGAAGGTCCTCTAAGGAATATTCCTCTTCAGAAACAGTCTCTTCCAAAGTAGCTGCTACATCATCGTACAGCGTTGAGGTCTCGCAGACTTCGGTTGTAGTTAGCTCTGTACTCACAGACTCTTCTCCGGCAAATATATAGGCACGTTCCTCGTCGTGGACAAGAAAGCTTTTACCATGTATCTCACCGGAGTCACTTACATTGACCTCAGGTGTACTAATAACCGATCTGTTACTCTCTTTACTATCATCGCCAAGAGAGACAGCAGTATTTTCTTCTGCTGCTGAAAGCGTTTTAGATTTTCCAAGGTGGCGGGTGGTAGGAGTACTAGAGGCCGTGGATTCAGTCGTATTATCCTCAGAGTTAACGAACAGTCCAGCGTTCAGTTTTGCGTAGAAGATGCGGGTCACTTTAGACATGTCTTCGCGGACGATGCTGTCTCCGTCGATCTTGATGAGGTCAGAGCTTGTGTACTGCGGCGTCTCACTCACCATCGACGGCACGAGGAATACCAAGAACGCGAAAGCTCCCTTGCTTCGACCAGGCATTGCCAAGGAAAACATCTTGGCGATTGTCACACGATTTCCTACTGGGATCGCCACTACACAGTATCACACCATATTTCTTTTATAAACTACGTACCACAGACTTTAGAGGTTCTAAGCTTCAAGAGACACGACCTGTGCTTCGTTCTCAGGGCGACGCTAGTATGTGACGGAGTTGAAGGTGTTGCACTGGCACAAGTTCGTGAAAGCGCCGCCACCTCTCGCACTTGAGACTACGCCCTCGTCGACACGCCCGCGGATTTGGGTGCGTCAACGGCAGAGAAGAAACGGGGCCAAGTCGAATAATTCGTGGTGAATGCAGAGTCAGTACCATTTATAACAAAAGAATATCTGTAATATGTATAACAATTAAATGAGGTATACAGGCAGTTTTTCTTTGTTATTCAATGTTACATAATAAACAAATAGTCACTCGTGTATTCGAATTATTCATACGAAAATCTTAATTCATACCAACATGAATAAAGAAGAATAAAAAACAGGAACATTGGCTTATTACACTTAAAGTAATCGAGACGTTACGCTTAGAGAGCGAAAGAAGAGGCGAGGAGGCACGATATGGGATGGGCGCACCTTCACAGACGCAAGT
>NC_061820.1:13726881-13739381 GCF_019202785.1 Penaeus chinensis
TCGCTTGCTCGCCGCGGCCTCTGTTTACCCGCATAATGGTAGCTAACGTAACCTCCAAGTCTAAGTAGGCTGGGCTCGTTTATGTGTCAGCTTATGTGTGCTTTTTTCGTTATTGTTTGTTTCCTTCTTTGTTGTCTTTCTTTTAATTCTCTATTATGCATTTGTTCCTCTGCCGCTTGGTCTTACTTTATAAATGTCTATCACATTCCCTTTAAAAAAAATCTTCTTTATTGGTTGGTATTATAATCACTGCCATTGTTTTTTATCAATAGCATTACTACCAAAGTTTTTATTATAATGATTATCCTTACCATTCGTACTGTTATCATCTGGTTGTTGTTACGTTTATCACCATCCTCTTCAATATTATCAACATATTGCTATTATCACCATTATCATACTAGCCCTTCCCATTGTCCCTATTTCCTCGGGCGATTCCCACCCACGTCCTCCTTCTCAAAGCAAGCATGGCGAGGGCGTGAGGGCAGGCGAGAACCGCTATTTCCTTAGCAGCTTCGGCGCGACTCGATAGGCGCCGTGTTTGAGGAGTGCCAAGCGGGCGTGAAACGATTATTCTTGAAAGGTTAAATATAGGGTGGCAGTCGACGTAGAAACGGTTGTTAGGTAGGTTTCCGTGAGGGTAACTGATGTGAATTGATGTTGTTGTTGATATTGCTGGGCTATCCCCATTATTATTTCTACCACTGTTATTATTAAAGTAATCATATCATATTTTTTTCAAAATGTATTGATTTTTTTTTTATTACAGTTCACGGTCCAGTTGTATATATACAACTCTGTGTATATATGGTTTAACTGGATGGAAAGAAAAAAACTAAATATTTATATTGTCCAGCAAACTTACAAATAGAAATATTGGTCTTGGAAATAATTTTCTAAAGGGGACATTTTTTTGTGTGTGAAGCTTTTACAGGCTTGATAACAAGAATACCTTTTGAATTGACATCACACAGATTTCACGGCAGATCATATCTGTGTTTGTTGCCTGCACATAAATAAATACACTTGTTTAGGTAGGCTGTGCCTATTCAAGAAGAGCTTGTATACACATGTTCAGCACATATGTATATAGTTTCTGTTCTCGTTAACAAACGTGAATATCAAAAACCGTATAAAGGGGTTAAACTTGTATTACAAATGAAATACAAATGACAATATGACAAGGATATAACGAAATGAAAAAGAGGGAAATAATTTGTAGGAACGGAATTCCTTGGTATCAAACCCACGGGCGAAAACACACATATGATGAAGACAGTATTACTGTATCGCGAGATTCTTGAATTTTCCCGCCAGCGCCTTCTCCAGTAAGTTCACGGCATCTACCAAACCGTCACTGAAATCAGTAATGCGCATAAAATAGAGATACCAAAAGAATATATAACATTTAAGTATAATATCAAAGAAAACAGACGCACGAAATGAAAAATTCTGACCCACCTTGGAGGAGCCGGACACATAGCCTGTGACGTCATCACCCACGTAGCTACGTTCTTCGCCCGGGTCTGTCGCTTGCGTCGACCGGGGGGCATGATGTTGATCTGCGAAGAACGCGAACATTGGTAGATATTGCTCTTTCACGGGTTGGCATTCATGGTAAATCACGTTATATAAAAAAATAATACGACTTACCTGATTTGCATTGTTAGCGTTGACATTTGTGTTGACATTACTGTTATCAACATTATTATTGTTATTGTTGTTGTTGTTGTTATTGTTATTGTTTATATTATTATTGATATTAAGGATGAGGGTGCTGACGGTGACCAAGAAGCTCATATAATTGAGAGCGTTGCCTCCCGAGAACACAGAAGCAGCGCCTGTCCCCATGCAGCGTTTAGGGACCTTCTTTCTCCGGAAAATATTCGGTGGGCTTCCTCTCGGTATCCTGACGGGGATGTCCGCAACTGCAGGAATTTCTGTTTTGAGATCACTGTCTGAGGTTGTGTTGGAGTCTCCGTAGATTTGACGTTCTAAATCTATTGTGCTTCCGTGGGCGGTTTCTTCAAAATTAAAATCACTCCAGAGCTGCTCGAACTCCCCGTATAAGTGATCCAACTCGCTTTTCAATACTTCATCGGGGTTCGACAGGTTTTCTTTTGATCCTTCTCCGAGACCTAGCCCTGCGACGAATAAAATCACTGTCACGTGAAAAGCAGACTGGGAACTCCATTGCAAACCACACATATGCCCGCGAGTAATACACTATGTGCTAGCTCGTGGTCCTGCTGGGCGTTGGTGGCGCTTCTCGCGTCGACCTGCGGCGGCGGGGGAGCGATGCCGAGTGTTTGCTTTCGGTTTTGGCCACCAGGTGACTCCCCAGTCTCCAATACTGTACAAATATATAATTACAAGGCGTAATTTCTACAATTTAGAGTGATAGGTTTTGATTTGTACACATGTGTACATAAATATACATACACACACACACACACACACACACACACACACACAAACGCACACGCACGCACGCACGCACGCACACACACACATATACTGTATAAATATATAATTACAAAGCGTAAGTTCTACAATTTAGAGTGATAGGTTTTGATTTGTACACATGTGTACATAAATATGCATACACACACACACACACGCACGCACGCACGTACACACACACACACACACACACACACACACAGACATATATATATATATATATATATATATATATGTATATGCAAGTGGAATATGTAGTCTGCTATAAATTAACATTCACACACGTACACGCGCATGTATATCCACATTCATCAGTGTTGTATGTGTGTTGTATGTGTGTAGCCTTAAAACATTTGCGCAATTAATATAACGTAGGCCCAGTTTGTGTTAGGATTGGCCGTAAACAAAGCCGGGAATCTCAATTGAACTAGATTGTCCAAATTACTTCCCATCGTTTGTTAATCAGATGAACGAGATTTTCAAGAATGTGGGATTTCAAGGTGTCAGATTCACCCACATTTAGCAGTAAATTTTCGTGAAGCAAAGCATTCCGAACATTGCATCATGACCCCCCCCCCCCTTCCTGCTCCTTAAAATCTGATAAAATAATTTATGTACATAATCTGATTTCAAGAAATTCGCAGGAATGAAAATTTCCTTGCTACACTGTATGGAAAGCGAATTTGAAGAGGAACTGAATGAGGATGACTTCTGCATTTTAAGGCAATCCACTTTATGATTTTAATGTGTTAGCTGTAAAAAGTTTGACAGATAAATGCGCAGTTTGAAAAAAAAAAAAAAAAAAAAAAAAAAGGCACGAAGGAAACTCACAAGATCTAGGAATCAGTATTTACAAGTAAATTAAAAACATAACGCAGGTATATTCTTTACGCCACATCAGACAGCTGAACACCACATGTATTGGGTAACACTACCTGTCTGCCGGAAGCTCGTGCTCGCCAACCTTCATAAACGACTGCCAAAGTTTTATAAATCTTCGCTCATGTTTCGCCACCGGTTATCGTTATAACCGCCAGCAGGTCGCTATGTGAGTCCAAAGTTTTTATATATATTTAAAACAGTCGTAACCCGTTGGAGAGAAATACTGATTATATGATCCACCTGTGTTATTTCCAAGAAAATACATAGCCTACTGACTTACTGGACGAAAACCATACTTCAGAAATCTAAAATCTTAGAAATATTGAAGTACTCGTCAATCCTACTCAGAGTAGAAAAAGGAGGTCAAGCCATAATTAACCACATACACATTCAAGCACACCACGAAGCCCAGACGCATGCGTGGGTCAAAACAAGAGAGACTCGTGAAGCGTGCAAAAATCACGCAACCAGTAGCTTCACGCTCATATCTACGACTAATAAGCCATTTACCCATAATTACCCATACTTTGCCGGAACACTCAAGTGGAACTGGCGAGTGGTACTGTACTGCCCCGAGGAGAGGAAATTACGAAGGAAATGCACAGTAGAAATAACAAATAACGGTAAAACGAACTTGATGTCTGGCCGACTTTAAATATTATGGCATTTGTTGACGTTTGCGGTGTGCCGGTCCATTGTGGATTTACCTGCGATCATTTCCTTCAAACCTCAAGGTGATTACGGCAATTTAGAGTGTAAACAGTGGCCTGCGCGAAACGTTGTTGATATAAACAGTGAAGACGTGCTCTTTGCATTTTTTTTCTGTTCTGCTGATCATAATGATCATGATATCAATAATGATGGCAATGCTATTTTACTAATGATAATAATGATGATGATAATAATATCGATAATGATAATAACAATAATGATAATACGTGATAATACTGGTAATAATAATATTAACGTCAACAACAAAGCAATATTGATAATATTACTGATAAGGTAGTGGTGATTAGTCTAAGGTAATTGAAATAGTAGATATAATGCTGCTATTTATAACAATAATGATAATAGCAGTAATAATAATAATAATAATAATAATAATAATAATAATAATAATTATAATAGTAATAATAGTAATAATAATAATAATCATGAGCGTTATGCCGAATGGTGATAATATGGATCATAATAGTAAAGATATATACCAATAGTAATTTTAACTTTACTCCATCATCAGGAGTCAAAAGCAAATTGATAACAAGGATAGAATAAGTAATACTACTAATGATAATGATGCTATGAAGATAATAATAGTTATCATAACTTTTAAGAATCAAAATAAAAAATATCCTACATCTTTTCCTAGGTCTATGTTATATAAATCAAAATAATTTAGCAGTGGGTCTTTAGATAAGAATTACTGTATTTGTAAACACCACAACCACTAGTTATTTAAAAGTCTCGTGTGTATATATATATATTGTACATCCCAAGCCGAATATTATGGTGTTTGGGTGTCCAGTTATCATCATAGCGGAGAAATTACGAGAAATTACCAATTTATTATCGTCGTAAAATAGTTAAAAGTCAGTCAGTCCATTCGCTCGCTATTAACTGGGCAATTTTTGTTTGTTTATTGCTTCCGCCAAAGAAAGGTAAGGTAATAGAACTTGTTTGTTTGTTTATCTGTTTATCTATAGGTTTCTTCATCTGAATGTTTGTCTAGAGTATTATAAAGAAGAGTTACCATAAGATCGCGATGGAACTTTATGAGGACAATCTGGGGTTGAAGAGTAGACGAAGGGACAGGTTATAAGCAGATATGGGTGTTTGTGGTTAAGTATGTTAAGTTATGAGTTGATTTTGGTATATATAAAGGTAGAGTAAAAATAGATTCACGGTTAAAAATGACAGCAAATATTTGGGATAGGTAAAGTATGACAGAGGTAACTCACTATGGATTTTTTGGGTATATTAAGTACAAAGCAAAGTAGACTATGGGAGATAGTAGGGGGTCGAACAAGTAGATTTTTTTTTGAAGTCCAGAGATGAAGGTGGATTAAAACTAGCACTTTTTTTTTCTCTTTCTTTTTTGAGTGAAAAACAATTTGTTCTTGTAGGAATTCTGGCTAATACTATAATTATCGATGCTCTGTACATGTGATGTGTGATATTCATCAGATACTAATGATAACCACAATACTAATAATAACAGCAATAATGTTAGTGATAATAGTAATAATGATATTTTTATCATTATTGATATTATTATTATTGTTATTATCATTATTATTATTATTATCATTATTATTATCATTATTATTATTATTATTATTATTATTATTATTATTATTATTATTATTATTATCATCATCATCAACAATGATAATACTCTAGCAGTAATACGATCGTGACATGGCATTTTTCAAATTTCAGTCTTAGAAATACGACTAAATATACTACTGTGCAATGATTTCGCATTAACCTCGCCACCATTCACCCACTATTACAGTCAGAAACGGTGTTAGTCCCAATAATTAAACATATACGGAGTATTTCCGACATAATTACCAATTTCCTCGTATAATCTCATTTTCCTTTTTTAGTTTCACTCCTCCTCAGTTACTTAACTCTTTATCATTGTTAAGTCTCAAGTAATTGAACAGGAAGGTTACGCAAACCAGATGAAACGGGTGTTATTATCATTTTATTATAAGTGCGAGTCGGCTCTACATCCCTGTCATGAAGACGAACTGTCAAGGACGCTTCTTTTAGCCACGCCCACCTCCTCATCTGCTTCCGGAGACAGATCACCTTCGGGAGATTGCCCTGAAATAAAGAAGAAAAAAATGGGTGGTTTACTGATTAAGTTATAAGAATGTTTTAATGATGATACTGATGATGATAATAACAGCAATAATAATAATGATCTTAGTAATAATAATGATATCAATAATGATAAGGATACAATGATAACAAAAACAACACAAAACAGCAACAATAATAATAATGACAATAACAATAATAGATAATAGTAATGATAATGATGATAATCATAATCATAATAATAGTAATTATAATAGTAATGTTAATGGTAACGCCAAATATGATAATAATAATCCTGATGATGATGAAAATAATAGTAGCAGTAAATGATAATAATAATGATAATAATGATAATAATATTTAACAATAATGATAATAGTAATAACAAAAATCATAATAATGTCAAAATTATCATTATCATCATCATTTTTGTTATTGCCATTATCATTATCATCATCCCATTGCTATTATTATCACCATGCTTGTTAGTTTCATTATCGTCATTTTCATTACTGTTAGCTTCACAATTATTTCATCGCCTTTCTCTCTCATCACAAATTTCCAATTATATAGTTATCTTTAATCACTATCCTTGATCGACAAGCATTTTCATCATCGAATTCTTTCATCCTTTGAGTTCACGCAGACTGCAGAATGGAGCAGTCACTACATTTAAGTACTTTCTTTCACTGACTCAGACATACACTTCCAACACCTGTGACTTCACGCAGGCAGCAGAACGGCCACTCACCTGACAGCAGAAGCCAGCAGAGCCCCTGAGCCACCTCCAGCTCTCACCTGCTGTATCTCCCTGCTGAGGATCCGCCAGGAGTCATCGAAGGCAATCTCTTGGCTTTTCGAAAGGCTGTTGGCTAGGTCCTCCTGTGAGTGAGATTGTTTGTTGTTATCGCTGTGAATAATGATAATGATAGTGATGATAATGATAATAATGAAGATATTGATAATAACAATAGTAATAATAATAGAAGTAGTAGTAGTAGTAGTAGTAGTAGTAGTAATAATAATAATAATAATAATAATAATAGCAGTAATAATAATAACAATAAAGATAATAACAACAGTAGTAATAACAACAATAATGATAATAATAATATCATTATCGTCATCATTGCTATAACTATCACTATTGCTATTTGATTATCAAAATAATTATTCTTAACATAATTCTTATAATCAATATTCTTATTACTATGATCATTATTGTTACCATAACCACCATTATAGATATCATAATCATCATTATTATCACTATCATTATTATCGTTATTATCAGTATCACCATTGTTATTATTATCATTATTATCACTATTATCATTAGCATTATTATCATCATTATAAAAGCAGAATCTTAGACACTTACAATGGTCGAAGCCGCTACAAGTCGCAAGCTAGCCGTCATGGCATCTGTCACGTGATGATTCAGTTCCTTGTTGCACTGTGTTGCATGCTGCTTGAAATCAACATCGTCTTCTCGCGCACTGCCTGGCCGATGACCGATGAGTTGCAGGATTCGCCAGTCGCTGAGACTTCTCCTTTTCCGCCCCGGGGGAAACACGACAATCTGCGAGGAGACGGGTTAGCTTCCTTGCGAGCGCTTTATCATTTTATTGTTATTATTATAGTTATTATTAGTGTTGGTATTATTATTATTATTATTATTATCATTATTATTATTATTATTATTACTATTATTATTACTATTATCAATATTATTATAATTATTATTTTGTTATAATCATTATTATTATTATTATTATTATTATCGTTATTATTATTATTATTGTTATTATCATTATTATTATTATCACTATTATTACTATTATCATTATATCAATGATTTTATTATTATTATTATTATTATTATTATTATTATTATTATTATTATTATTATCAGTATTACTATTATTAGTGTTATTATCATTATTATTATTATCATTATTATTATTACTATTATTATGATCGTTAGCATTATTATTATATTAATATTATTATCACTATTCTTTATTTCTTAATTATTTTACTGGGGAAGCGGGTGTCACGGGATACAACAGCAACATTTCCGTCTCTTTACCTGATTGGCATTCTGCGTGTTGGCATTGGCATCTACGTTGTTATTGGATATGGCGTTGTTGTCATTCAGATTATTGTTGTCATTATTGTTGTTTATGTTGTTGTTGACATTCAAGACAAGGGAGAGCACGCCGGTGACAAAGCTGAGAAAACTGAAGGCGTTGTGGCCAGACATGATTCCTCCAGCGGCGACACACTTCCTTTCCGTCTTCTTCCCTGGCATGTACATCACGGGGATATTTCTCTGTTTCCTCTCGTGTCCATGGAGACTCCTTTCGTCCTTTTCTTCCACTTCTTCTTCTTCGTTTTCCTGTATTTCTAACGTTCCATCTGCCGTTCCGTTTCTGTTGTGGCCGGGAGGTGCCTGAATCTCTTCTCGGAAAAAAAATGGATTTTTTCGTTCTTGTATTTTGCTGTCATCTTCATCTCTTCCGTGTTTGGGTTTTGTATTGTTCGCCTCCACTTCACTGCAGAAAATCTTGTCACACTTTACTTGGTCTCGATTTGACCATTTTGCATCCTTGGCCTTCCGACTAGTGTTTTGAACGTTTTTCGGATTCAGGAAACGTTTCTTGTCGAACACTTCGCCCATGTCTATCGATGAGGACGTTTCAGTGAGGAATTTCCAGTTATTAAGATGCTGTTGAAGTATGACCTCAAGATCATAGGCAAGGGCGTGATAAGCCACCTCCTTTGCGTCCTCCAGGAGGCTACCTCGAGACGCCCCCACCGAGGCAAGCATGGCGACCAGGAACACAACACTACCACACATCTATCCTTATAATTTGGTTCCACAGGTTTTCATATGTTTTGTCAACAATATTGCCTCTGCAGCTACATATTCTTATCAGGCTCACCACAAGATATAGCTCTACTTAACTGATACTATATAGCAGTCGATTAGTTGCCACTCGGGCTGTATCGCTGTGATGGTGTGTGCGAGGCTGGCGGGACACTGAGGCGGCCGCACCTCCCGTCCACACTCTAGCACCCAAGGCCTCACTCGCACCGGCGCCAGTGTAAAGCCCGCACTCCCGAGCGTCGCACCGGAGTGAAGCAGGTACGTCGGTTTGTTGAATTAAGTTTGTCCGTGGACGAGTGCTCTTAAGACATGTAGCATAGTTTTACAAGAATATTTTACAGATGTATTCTTATGCATAACATATGCTCTCACTGCTTTGCAAATTATTCACTTATTTAATGCGATAATGAGATAAGGATAAAGGATAATGTAAAAGTGGCTGTAATTTCAACAGATACGCCAAGCAGCTCCACATGCTAGCATAAAGGAAGGTCTCAGCGCTGGGGAAAAATCCATTATCCCTTTTTCGTGAAGCATGCACGTTATAGAAGATTGATGCTCGAAACCTGCAGTGTGGTCTACAGTAACAAGATAACATGTTAGCTGTTTTCTGTGTACTATTCCTGACAATACCTGAACTTACTTCTGCTCCGGCGTCACGCTCAGTTCTCGATGAGGTTGCATTCAAAACGCTCGCCTTTGAGTTCGAGATGCTGCTGAAGAACCACTTGCGAGACTGGCGTTTCCTGACGGAGACGCCGACGGAGATGGACATGGGCGAATTCTTTTCAAAAAGAGACTTCATGTACCATTATAACGCTACGTTCCCCACAGATTCAAAAAAGGACACAGTTAACCCCGAGCAGAAAAAGAGAGAATTCATCATCAGTTCTACAAGGAGCCAATTTGAGAATAAGAAAGTCAAGCCAGCCAAAACAAGTGGCCACGTAGCTTTTAGCAAAACGGACAACAAGACAGCCAGCGCACCGTCAGATCTAAACGCTGTAAACGCAGTGTACAAAATGATACGTAAATCTGACAATAACGCCACCGAGATCTCCGAGAAGAGCTTGAGGACCACAAGGGAGGCTGGAATACCTGTCATGTACATGCCTGGCAAGAAAAAGAAGAGAAAGTGTTCTCAGGTTAGCGGCCTCTTGGCGGGGTTCAACACCTTCAATTATCTCACCTTCGTCACAGGTGTCATAACTCTCGTCCTCAACGCAAATAACAACATAAACAACAACAATAATAATAACAACCTGAACAATAATAACGATATTTCGAATAACAATGTCAACGCCAATACCAACACTCAGAATGGTAATCAGGTGAGTAATATGTAATTTTGTAATGGGTAGTTTCCGCTAGAAATTTCATTGCAATGGAAAAAGTTCAGTAAGAAAATGAAAGTTGGTTTTTATAGTTTGTTACTTGAACTCACGGTAAGTCTGATAAAGTCTCCGGAAGTGACGCGCCAAGGATATACCACCAAACGTAAAATTAGGATTTATAAAAGAAGAATACAGTAATCTAAAACATTATACTACACTTAATTTATGAAAAGTGTATATATTCAACTCGATTGTATTATTGTAATACTCTTCATCCACAGGTCGTTATCTTCCCGCCTGGCAGGAAGCGTCGTTCTATCGCGGACTGGCTTCTGCAGGCGTTGAACCGCCCCCAGGTCGTAGAGGCGAAGACGTCTACCTCCGCGCCATCCGCTGCGTCCGGTAGCAACTGGGGCGGCGCGGCGGAGGCGGCGACGGTGGCGCTGCAGCTATTCGATTCTTGGGTCCAGGTCGGTGTTTCTTTGCCTGAGATCTTGACCTTATAACACTAATGATCGTCTTCCTTTTCCGTTAAACTGACCGCACTTTTTTTGCACAGTATTCATTATGCGTGTTCCGTAAATCAGTAATAGCTCACGCCGACCGCATTCCTGTTCACCTCCAATAGCAAATAACTAACGCCACCTCCGTCACCCCCACAGGCTAGCTCGGGCGTCAGTGGCGAGTGTGGCTGGGCGGAGTATTGCCTCCTTCTGCACGATCTCAGCCGCAGGAAGGGCGTACCGGCTGCGCTTTTCGACCCGGCCAGGTAAGGGCGCTGGGGAAGGGAGAGGGAGGAGAGGAAGGGGAAGGGGAGAGGGGAGGGGAAGGGAGAAGGGATAGAGGGGAAGGGAGGGAGGGGAAGGGAGAAGGGAGAGAGGGTAGGGGAAGGGGAAGAGGAGAGGGGAAGGGAAGGGACAGAGGGGAAGGGAGAAGGGAGAGAGGGTAGGGGAAGGGGAAGGGGAGAGGGGAGGGGAAGGGGAAGGGGAGAGGGGAGGGGAAGGGACAGAGGAGATGGGAAGGGGAGTGTATAGGGAGGGGTAAGAGGTGGGAGGTGTGTGGGAGGCATATTGTTTTACTATCTAAATTATATAAAAGGGGAAGTGATTGAAAGAAAAAAAATGGTGGAGATACAGACTGATTAACAGCTAGTCCGACAGCAAACATTACATATCACATTTGTAATACTTATAACGTTTACAGATCTCTTTCTCTATCTATCCGTACATAAATAAATATACTCAGACACACAAACATAGATAATCAGAAAACCATATAGCGAAGTAATTCTTTGTTCCCCATCTTCAAGATCTTTCTCAACGCTCGTGTCGCACCCAGACACACGTAGATATGTATATAATCAGAGAGAACAGCCTATATAAGTAACGCACAATCAATCCAGATCCTTCTCAGATTATATGGCTAATCTGAGAGCAATTATACCACGTAATGCATAATTCCCAATCTTCCAGATCCTTCTCAGATTATATGGATAATCTGAGAGCAATGAGAGCCACGTAATGCATAATTCCCAATCTTCCAGATCCTTCTCAGATTATATGGATAATCTGAGAGCAGTTATAGCCACGTAATGCATAATTCTCAATCTTCCAGATCCTTCTCAACGCTCGTGGCGCCGGCGTGGGTTGGCAGCTCGTCGTCCTGCCTCCTTCAGCGCGCGAAGTGTCGTCTAAGGCGAACGCTGGTCTGATCCTTTGCTCCTCATTGTAAATCATTTGTACATTATTCACTTTCATTGTTATTCATCGATTAAACATTGTGAATATATCTTAAAAATGCTGTATTTGTTTTGAACTTTCCTGGTGGGTTATGTACGCAAATATTGATATGAGGTTAAATAATGGTTTTCAAATGTAATGGAAACACGGTGATATCTGATCACTTCAGATTTAAGATTTTTTAGTAAACTATCTTGGGGTTAAATTTATTTATTGAAAAATTTCTGCCTCTTTGCGTTCATTTGCGACGTATTCAGAATATAGTGATAGTGTGGGGCGTGGGAGCGAAAGAAAGTTTTTTGTTCAATACGGCGACGTTTTTGTAGATTCCCAGAATAGTTAATGGTCAAAACAAAT
>NC_061820.1:13744381-13751881 GCF_019202785.1 Penaeus chinensis
TGCCTTCACGTCGAAGAGGCCGCCGAAGGACCCCAGGCCGCCCACCACGCCCGCGCGAGAGGTAGCGGCGGCAACATCCTTGATGGCGGCGACAAGGGCGTCCCCTGCCTCGATGTCCACGCCGCTGCCCTTGTAGGTCACGCCACCCTGGGATACAGCGTTTCTGCAGCAGGGTAGTTGTCATAAATGTCCACAGAGAGGACTATTCAATTATGTATGCGGGACAAAGTTTGTCTTGAGTGTTTTGCCATCTTCATAATTTTAGAAAAAAAAAAAAAAAAAACAGAGCTTGCGTTACTAAAGAGACGCTAAATAGTAAATCAGAAAGAGGTGTATCCAGTTACCTTTCCAACCTGCTCTTATACTGAGTAATAAACGCTGGTTTAGAAAGAAGAAAGCTAATGGTCCGGTAGAATCGAAACCGGTTATCTAATTTTATATACATCTAGTTAATAGTGTTCACATCATATTGATCGGAATATAGAATAAAAAGCAGTCTCAGACAGCATGGATTCAGGGGGTAAGAAAAATACTGTTTGGATTACAAAATGAAAACACATGTCAGACATCACAAACATATATTATGGGAATAACAAATCGGTCACTCAGCTGACCTAGTTATGGCTTTCGCTGCGATGTCTCTCCTGAAGAAAACTCCGTCGAAATGGATCTTGCCGGCGACGTCCGTGGCTTTGGCTGCGGCTGCGGCGAGGCTGCGGTCGGTGACGGTAACGGCGAGAACTCGACCGCCGGAGGTGACGAGGGCGTCGCTGTCGACCTTCGTCCCGGCGTGGTAGACCCGGACGGAGGCGTCGTCCTTCGTCACGTCTTCGGCACCTGTGGGAGCGCAGACAAATAAGTGAAATTTCTGGTTTGAAAGACATCCGAATGGCTTTAAATAAATAAGAATGTTTATAAGATCCCTGGCAACCCTTGTTCGAAATATACAATAGCGTAAACATACTATACCTCTTTTATAGTTCATTTCACACAACAATGAATTCCTAAACAAAACACGAGTGCCCACCATATCTATAATCAACCAAGACGAACGCAAATCAAACCTTCTTGTACGGGAGTGACTTTACCCACCTGTAATGACTTTTCCCTTTGGATAGGAGCCCGGGTAACCTCCGCTCACCAGGCAGACCGCGACACTGCTCATCTCGGCGTCAAATTTCACTTCCACATTCCCTAGACGGCTCTCGACGCAACCCTGTAAAAATGAATATATTAAAAATGAATGTGTTATTACATATACTCGACAGCGTTAAAGACACACGTGTATGTTTGTATAACATGTAATCCATGAGCGAGTTACGGAAAGGCTTACATGAACATCTGCATAAGCCCTCTTCATATTTCTACAAATTTGGCATTTTAAAATATCGACAAATATTAAACAAACATAACAAAAAACATACGAATTAGAAAGGCAAAACCCTTAAGATGAAACAAAATAATAATAATAAATAAATATACTCACCATGACGACATCGTAAAGGTCAGAGCGCAGAAGAGGGAGGATGACCTGAGTTTCCGGGTCACCGAAGCGGCAGTTGAACTCCAGGACTTTTGGGCCTGATGACGTCAACATCAATCCGGCGTAGAGGACTCCTGGCGTGTACATTTGATCGATTTTAATATCCCGTTAATTCCCGATATCCCAATACCTTCCTCAAAAAGGCAATACTACTAATAAGGATAAAACAAAAATAGCATCGGCAGCAATGCTAATAGTAATATCAATAATATTAATAGTAATAATAATGATAACAATAATGATAATAATAACAATACCAATAGTAATAATAATAACAATAATAATAACAATAATAACAAAAATATTAATAACAATAATCATAATGATAATAACTAAAACTATTAATAACATTACTATTATCATTATTAATTATCCTCATAAACAATAATCATTACACATACTAATTTTGATTAATACTTATTATTCCAAATAATCATTATGATAATTATAATAATTATATAATGGTAACAACAACAACAACAAAACAACAATAATAAAAATAAGAGAATACCAATAATAATAATAGTAACAGAATTATATAAATAATAATAAACAAAACAATAACATCGCGGAAAGACCTACCCACGAAGGGGATTCCCTCCTCCCGAAGGCCGTCCACCGTCCTCTGGAGAACAGTTTCCCTGATGGTCTCCAACTGCTGCTGCGTGACCAAGGGACAGGGGCAGTAGGCGCCCATCCCGCCCGTGTTGGGGCCCTGGTCGCCCTCCTTCAGACGCTTGTGATCCTGTGCGGGCGGCATGACGGAGATGCTGGTTCCGTCCGTGAAACACAAGACCTGGGGGGAGAGAGAGAGTGAGAGAGAGAATGAGGGAGAGATTGAGAGAGAGAATGAGGGAGAGATTGAGAGAGAGAGAGAGAGAGAGAGAGAGAGAGAGAGAGAGAGAGAGAGAGAGAGAGAGAGAGAGAGAGAGAGAGAGAGAGAGAGAGAGAGAGAGAGAGAGAGTTGTTGTGGTAAAATATAAAACTGAAAATGCGTTTGTGTCAAATAAATGAATAAATAAGTAAATAAATAAGTAAATATTACATATATATATATATCTGTGTGTGTGTGTGTGTGTGTGTGTGTGTGTGTGTGTGTGTGTGTGTGTGTGTGTGTGTGTGTGTGTGTGTGTGTGTGTACATATGCATACACACATACATATATAAATGTATACATATACACAAACCCACACCCACACCCACATCCACACCCACACGCACGCACACACTCAAAGATATATACATACACATACACACAGATATGCATATATATATATATATATATATATATATATATATATATATATATGCATAAAGACACATGTATATGTATGTATATACATATACTCATATATACATGTATACATATATTATATACATATATGTATGTATGTATATGTATACATATGTATGTATATGTATATATGTATATGCATATATATGTACATATACATATATATATATATATATATATATATAATCCCTAAAACACTACAAGAAACTGACAGTACAGAATCTAGGAGCCAAATCTTCAAAGCAGTAACAAAAGGACTGGTGCCTACTCACCGACACTTCCTCGCCCTGAAGGAGTTCCTCCACCACCAGCGTGTCACCAGCGACGCCGAAGCTGTTGCTCACGGTGTCCACGGCCTCCAGGGCTTCAGCGACGGAGGTGGTCACTACCACGCCCTTCCCAGCCGCCAGCCCGGACGCCTTGACCACGTAGCCGCACCAGGACTCACTACAAGGGAAAATAGACAACACTGGATGCGAAATCTTAAGCGCTCCTGCTCTTGGCTTTAGCAACACTACGGCAATAACAACAATACTAACAACTAAAAAGATAAATCAATTGTTAATCTGGATTATGGAACCACATATATATTCATTTAAATGATGCACTAATCTTGCGGCACCTCTTTATGAACTCCTTGGCGTCCGCAGGCGAAGTGAAAGTACGGTAGCGAGCCGTTGGGACGCTCTGTCTCTGCATGAAGTCCTTCGCCCACGCTTTGCTCGACTCGATCTGCGCCGCGCCCTTACTCGGACCGAACACCTGTTTTATATGGATGGAATTAATTACTCAATCAAAAGGAAATAACCAGTGATACATGCAACAATTAGCACGTATGGCTGCTTCAGTAGTCGTGTGGAATATTAGCCCCATTTTGTTTTAATTTTAAAAATCACACTCTATAAATCCTGAGACAGAATATTTCCCTGACCACTGACCTTAATTCCTGCATCATTGAGTGAATCTGCCAAGCCGTCTGCCAGAGGATCTTCAGGCCCCACGACAACCACGGACACACCTCGCTCCCGGCACGTCGCCACTACACTCTTGGGAAGAACACATTGTATAAATTAATATTAGAAGCTAACCATACGAATCAATGCCAATAACAGTGAGTATGGACTATTGATGATAGATATTTAAAAAAATATATATATATATAATAATTATGGTAAGTACAATTTCGTTAATAGTCATACCTGAAAACAATTTGCTATTACTATTACTTCTACTACTGCTACTACAATCTCATTTAATGTACAGGAATAGGCCTATAACCACTCACATTCTTCTACCGACATAAAAAAAATGACCAACCTGGTGATCCTTCACATTTATGGCGATGTTGGTGACCCTCGGCGTGGCGTGAGTCCCCGCGTTACCAGGGGCGGCGAGGACGGAGGCGAGGGAGGGGGAGGAGGCCAGGGCGGTTGCCAGGGCGTGCTCCCTCCCGCCCGAGCCCAGAACCAGCACGACGCTCATCTGTGGGGAACCGGGGTCGGGATTTTCTAGATAAAAGGCTCGATTACGTGGTTCTGTGTGTGTGTGTGTGTGTGTGTGTGTGTGTGTGTGTGTGTGTGTGTGTGTGTGTGTGTGTGTGTGTGTGTGTGTGTGTGTGTATTTCAGTAATAAAGTATCTGGTAAGGTAATGAAACAAGCATGATTGATCATAAATGCGATTAGAGATACAAGTTTAAATAGTACGGAATGACATGCAGACTGACGTAAAATAAAATATAATAGTATGAAAGAACTGGCAATACCTACCAGAGTGCCAAGAGACAGATAAGCAAAAAAAAAAAAAAAAAAATGGGAAATAGTTCCTCGAATCAAAATGATCAAAGCTCCGATCATACCCCCCCCCCCCCCCCGCCCCCGATGCCCTATCCCACCTCGTGTTGCCTGCGGATGTTGACGCAACGCTGACGATAACCCGCAAAGTGATTACATTTGCAAGAAAAAAAAAAGTTTGTCATCAATGCCATGTGGTTAACTTCACTACGTCTCCTTTGCTTATATAGTTTTTTTTATGCGTTTGTGAATTGATTTAACTGTTTGCAAGATGTATTGAGCAGGATTGTTTACGTGAGGGGTAACTACTAATGTAAGATACACCATTGTACTTAAAAACGAATGAACTTTACTTTACACTATTTAGGCATATGTAACTGTAGAACACGAAAGCGTAACCTCTGCTTATTAACAAACACTAACACAACAAGCACATCAACCGAGAGAAATTAAGATTATTTGGCTGTAACAACACCTGGCACTCATTACCACGAATGTTACACATCAACACTCATAACAAACAAACAACCTAACCCATATTTACCTTTCAATTGGTCGACGACAACCCAAAACTCGCAATATGCCAAATGCCCTTCCAGCCGCCCCACAAGTGCCCACGCCGAGTGAACACTGGCGTCGAGACAACACGGTGCCCGATCCTCCCAAGCAGCTAGTTGCCAGCGGGGATAATGTGACACCCTTTTAAACACTCCACTTTCGGAAATTTCGAGTACATTAAAAAAATTAAATCACATCCGAGGTCATACGGCTGTCGACAGTTAAACATAACAGGGAAGAAAATATCAAAAAAATTAATGGAAAGGAGTTAGATTCAAGGCCGCATCGCTGAATCACGTGGTTGTCTGTGGGTTCGGATAACCTGTCCTGCACCCTAAGGGCACTCCGTCTCCCTCCTGCCTTACCGACCTATACCCTGTCTGGAAACCGAATCGTGTGATGTGAATACCCTTTCATGTCCTTCGTAGGGTCGTTTCGATTAGACTTTTTGAACACCGGCATTGCAAGAATTCATGCATGGCATCACTTTGCGCACTCAGCAGGATTAGTCACACAATGATGGAATTCACAACAGCAATAGATAAAAAAAAAACGGAGGACTGTAAATGTGATAACATAAAATACACACGATAAGTCACGAAAGGAATGATTTAGGGAACAGGAAAGATCTTGCTTGGCTTCCCAAAGTGCACAGTAGCAACAGAGTTTGCTGACCACATCGGCTGATTGCATCGTCAGTCTGTCGTGGAGGGCGAGTATAGCCACATGGTCGTTTACACAGGAATTATACGCCGTTTTAATATGGTAATATCATCTACTTAATCATTAAATTTTGTTATGTGGTACAATAAGTTGTAATGTGGTTTCTTGACTATATGTGCGTGTTAGTGTTAAGTATGCGCTTCTCTCTCTCTCTCTCTCTCTCTCTCTCTCTCTCTCTCTCTCTCTCTCTCTCTCTCTCTCTCTCTCTCTCTCTCTCTCTCTCTCTCTCTCTCTCTCTCTCTCTCTCTCTCTCTCACGTGTGTGTGTGTGTGTGTGTGTGTGTGTGTGTGTGTGTGTGTGTGTGTGTGTGTGTGTGTGTGTGTGTGTGTGTGTGTGTGTGTGTGTGTGTGAATGCGCAATGCGCGCGTGTGTGTAGGGAAATACACATGGATGCACATAATTTGTATATATTGATTATAGGAGATATTGATATGGAATACATTTTAGATTCACTCACTTTTTAAGAAATATATCCATCCCCATTGTGTAAATATAAATGTATTATCATGTTCCACCAGTGGCGGATTTAGGGGGGGGGGCAACTGGGGGCAGTTGTCCCCCCCCCCTTACTGCTTTGTAAGTAGTCTGGTGCCCCCTGTTGAAAGGTCGGCGCCCCTTTTCTATGAAATGATATTTGATGTACTGACGGAGGAACCTCATCGTTCTCGGATCATCCAAAAACATATAATCGGCAATTATCATTCTCACTGTCAAATCATTATAAAACATAGAATGACGATCTTTCTCTGTCGAGGTAATGGCAGGGTATAAAAAGAAGCATGGCTAAAACTTTCCATAAACTATTTTCAATCCACTCAAAGTGAGCATGACCTACGGTGTAAACTAAACTGATTTCCTACAGCAACATAGTAATGGTACAATATCAATTAATTACCGAAGGTTTATAAGGACCCCCATTATCAACTGCCCCCTCTTCAGAATGGTTCTGGTTCTAGAACTACCTGTGATAATCTATCCATTAGCTAAAAAGTCTTTAGATGCCCGCAACTTAACACCCAAATAGAATAGGAAAATTATACTATTTAAGATTCTTATAGCAAAAAAGAAAAAGATTCGGAACAGAAAAATACACTACACATCATAAACGGCAGCTCCAATCAAATGTTAAGCTGCACATACCAACCATGAAATATAACGGAACAACAAATCCTGCAAATAAGTCTCCCCTCAAACTAAGAATTTCTCGTTTTCTAATTCTGACAGATTCGGCCCGCCATCTGTCGGCGAAGGAAGGAACTACAGATGTACACAAACGGAGGGCAGTTCCGCCAGCGAGGATTACGAATCTCACTCATTTCACTAAATCTATGCAAGTATGGGACATTATACACCTGTTATTCACCTATTGAGTTCTTGCACGTTGCTAGGTGTAGTGTGGTGGGGTTATATGGGCTTACACTTAATAGGAAGTGTCTGTTTCGGTGGCCCTGATGGGTGTTGGTTAAGAGATCGGAAGTGGGTCATAGATAATAGGGGAAGTCAACCTGGTTTTTATCTCGTATCGGTTTTCCTGATTTCCTATTATAGGTCAACCTCTTTTCTAATTTTCCTATTTTGCTATTATAAGTCT
>NC_061820.1:13756881-13759381 GCF_019202785.1 Penaeus chinensis
TTCATATTGAGGGGGGGACTTGTCAAATATACATTACTTCTAATAACAGAGCTTTAGCCTCATCACATTTTTGGTTGCTCTGTAATTACTAGAACATCAGTTTTTATATATGAGAATAACTATCAGATCACTGCTGTTTTTGTTTTCTTTCTAATGCATTTAGTAAATAGTGAATCAAAGTCATGACAATGTATTGAAGAGAATAGTTTTAAGCAATATCCATCAGTAATGGTTTTTGAACTTGAAGAGTTGTTTTGTCTGAAGTGTGCTTTTATGCAGGAGAGTTAGTGAATTTCTGCTGGATAGATAGCATTAGATTTGTTTATTTTTCTATGAATATTAAGTGATCTTCATGATTTATGAATTTTTATTTGGTATGTGATTAAAGGAAATTGATTGTGAATTCTTGATTACTAGCTGTTGGGAATTAATTGTAAGTAGATGTGAAGTAAATAAAAAACAAGTGTATTAAAGGAAAATTGGTGATTTTGTCATGCTGAGAATATTTCTAATGTAGGCCTGCATCATCTAGATAATTTGTCAAGCTTTATGCTCAGTTTATAGGATGTTTTTTATATTGGTTGTTGTAGCTTTTTAGCCTTTTTTCTTGTCTTGTGGGCATGTTATAATTTTTATGATTTTACATCTGCTTGGTTAAAAATAATGTTATGGTATCTTCAAAGCCTATCCCAAAATCAAAGGAAAATATTCACCAAACTTGTGCAACTAAATGTGTTTATCTCTTCTTCTGAACATCCTTATTTCATCTCAAGTCATACATTTTTGACAACGGAGTGAGGAAAGAATGCAATAGAATTTTTCAAAGTAAATATATTCAGCATTATATACCCAACCCTTTAGAAAAGAAAAGTACAAAAAAAGTTTGAGAACATTTTGAAGAATTTGAGATGGTGTATAAGAAAAGTGAATGATAAGATTGTCCATTGTGATCAGGTCAAGAAGAGATCAGTGTCGCACATAATAAAGATTTGACAAACAAGTGCCCTTATGGCCAGCAGGTGTGATAATGATGCAGTATTTGTGTGAGGGAACTAGGGCACAGGCTAGGAACCTTGAAGAGACAGTTGGTCTCTCTCTATGTAGGTCTGTGGTGTTAGCAAAACATATGTTGTCTTTATCTAACCTATAACATATGGAAAAATAAGGATGTACATTTCTAAGGAGTTTTATTCTTATGCTTCCATGTTTGGTCGTATACCGTTATCACAATAGTGTTTGATATATAATTTTGAAAGATAATGGAATTTAGGTATGTATGTTGAACTGAAAGGACAAGGCAAGTAATAATGTGGTAGCAGATACCTACTTGTTTATTTGCACTTACCTTGCTCCACTGAGCAGAATAAATATTTTATAAGTCATTTCTGGAAAAGCTTTAGATTTGAATGAAAATAGTATGTTTATATATATACTACTTTAGTTAGATAAATGTATTCTTTCTTTATCTTTAACAGCCTTTAGACTGTATGAGACATTGTTGCTAAATTCACTCCAGATTTACTTTCTTTTGGTATATATTACAAAGTTGATTGGTTTGATAACAACTTAAAAGAGTAGTAATGATCATGGTTCACTTACCTAATGTTACCTGTATCATTAAAAGGTTTGTTAATTGAGATGTGGCTGTAAATCAACAAATATAACAAACTTTATAAAAATCACAGCACTTATACATGTTTACACTAGTACTGATAGCATGATTTCTGCACTGGTTTAGCCTCTTTCTTTGTGTTGATTCAGTCTGATAATTTGTGCCTATCTTTAAAAATGAAGAATAATATTTGTCATGTCCATTTTTTCTGACTACTGTATTGTTTTTGATAAGATAAGGAACCATGAAACGATACTGCTGCCACCACTGAGTCCAGCTGAGTCACTTTTTGTCATAGCCATATTATTCATAAGGCACACATCCTGCCTTGTGTTGTATTTATGTCAGGAAAGATCTGCAGTAATTGTTGGGGCACTTTGTGAAATCTACGTGATGGAAGGTTCTGAAGAAACTAGCCAGAAAGTTCCTCAGGAGAAGGCTGGCTCCTACAGAAGAGGACGTAGTCTGAGCGACACTATTTTGTGCTTTGTTGATAATCATTTTGGAGTTGATGATGTTGATGGATTGAACATAACCGTTGGACAGAATAGAGATGGCAGAAACATAGCCACATCCGGAAACGTTCAAGTTGAATGGGATGGCGAAATGAATGATATCCCGTTGTTAGTACAACTCTTTGCACAAAGTTTAGGAAGGCTATCCAGACTTGGAACTTCCATTATCAGAAGAGATTTGAAGGAGAGAAGTATCCCCTTAGTGGGATTTACACAGTTGCAAACAAACATGAGATTGGGACTTGTAAACAAAGAATTTTCTTCCCAGCAGGACTTATCTAGGGTCAGTAGAGGATTTGGATTATTTTTGTATCCTTAGGATTATTTTTTTATTAGTCATATTTAAGGATTTAATTTTTTATTGTAAGACTTA
>NC_061820.1:13764381-13771881 GCF_019202785.1 Penaeus chinensis
ATCCCCACCCACCACCACCACCACCATCACCATCATCATGGTCACTCAGTGGGAACCAGAGCTGCCCCCCCTCCTCCTCCGAGTGCGCCACCTCCTCCTTCAGGTGGAGCACTGCCGCCACCTCCTCCTCCTCCACCCCCACCAGCAGCCTCAGGAGGGCCACCACCACCTCCCAGTGGTCTCCCTCCAGCCCCACGACCTCCAGCTCCTGTCAACGACGTGCGTTCAGCTCTTCTGGAACAGATTCGTTCAGGTTCTACATTGAAGGTAAGTGTGTTTTTGGGATTTGATTTGCATATATTTATAGATACTTAGGTATAGATGTAAGTGATAGATCCAGTTTAGATATTTATATGTATATGCACATATATTTACTGTATATGTGTAGTTATTAATTTATTTATTATCATTTGTAATAATTGTGGTTTCCTTATAAACATTGTGGTGCATATTTATAGCAAATTCAAGAATATTTGTTTAGTCTGTATATATCATTTGATATTTTAATCCAATAGTTTGGCATGGTGGCAGTAAGAAATGCATGCCCACATTGCCACCAACTCTAGCAAAAGCTAAGCCACTTTCCTTTCCCATAGTGCTTTCATAAGACTGTTGGGGACTTACCATTGTTTATAAGGTCTAAGATGAGGTTAAGGTCTAGTAAATGGAAAAATTAGTAAAAGTTTGTGTTTGGAATGGGTAAAAAATTATTTCCCTAGGGTGTCTTTTTATATCTAGAATGATTAGGATCAGTTGGGAAGCTTTTAGGGGAAATTGTGATAATTTTTGTGAATATAGTAATGGAAATGCTTGTTATGATTGATGGAAATTTTGATGATCAGATAGTAAATAATTAAAGGAAATTTACCATTGGTATAAAGATTAAAGACTGAATGCAGTTTCTTTTCAAATACTGTATGTAATACAGTGTTACCAAATGCAAATCGATGATACTGATATCTCTGTAAGTATTTATCAGTTGATATTTGTATCAGTTCACCTGAGATTACGCTCTTGACGTTAGTTTGTTCTGTGCGTGATCAAGTGTTTAAAACCTTGTACACAAATTGTTTCCAAAAATGATATATAATAATTTGAAGAAGTAGATACCATATTAAAATTATTTTGATGAATGGAATGTTACGTAAACTTCAATACCAAAATATGTATAGTTTGGTAATACATTAAAATTTGGAATTTCCAACCCCTTTATATGGATAATAGTTGTAGTGAATTGTGATATACAAAGTTCTAACTCTTACAAGGGAATAAAAAGAAAATATGTTGGTACTAGAAATGTGCAAAAACTTATACTTCTCTTATACTGCATATATGTGCATGTTCTTATATCTTATACTAACAAAAACTGAATTTTTAAAATTGATTGTGACTACTACTTTCCTAAATGAGAATTGTGCATGTTTTTTTTGTTTACAAAGACGAATGGAGAATGCTTGTTTTTCTAAGAGACCTTCTTCCTTCATTAAAACAAAAAGGAGTTGGAGAAGAAATACTTTCTCTTCTAGTCTGGTGCCCTAATTACTTTGAACTTGTGTCTTTCAATATAGGTGGAACCTTTTCTTCAGAACTTTGAAATTTACATGTGTGAGTGGAGATCATGATTGGATTTTATATATATATATATATATATATATATATATATATATATATATATATATATATATATATGTATGTATATGTATGTATATATGTACATATGTATATATGCATATATGTATATATGTATATATGTATATATGTATGTATATATATATGTATATGTATATATATGTGTATGTATATATGTATATATGTATATGTATATATATGTGTATATATATGTATATATATGTATATATGTGTATATATGTATATATATGTATATGTCTATATATGTATATATGTATATATGTATATATGTATATATGTATATATGTATATATGTATATATGTATATATGTATATATGTATATATGTATATATGTATATATATATATATATATATATATATATATATATATATATATATATATATATATAATGTATGTTGGTCAATGTCATCATGGAAATTTTTATTGGATAAAGCAAACAGATTGGTAATATCTTATATGAAAGTAACTGACAACATGAAATTTATTTATATTATTTGTGTTGATATGCAAAGGTACAATAGGATTTGTTGACAAAGATATATTACTTTCATTAATAAAACTTCAGGGCTCATGGCATAGAAAAGAGAGTATTTTTGCTCTGGAAGTCACAGAGAAGTGGCAAATGGCTTCAGTAAGTGTTATGTGAGAGTTTAGTGCTAAAGTGCTTAAAATTTGGATCTCTTGTTAAGGGGTAGGTGGATATATTTAATATTCATGGATTAATTGCATAAAAGGAGCATAAGAAATAACATGTTTAAGAGGAAATGGAATGTATATCATTGATTTTTTTTACATATTTTTTTTAATGTAGTTTATTATGTAAGGAAAAGAGTGTTTATGGTTATGGAGTGAAGAACTCGAGCTACGGGTATTTTTAAAGTGTTTGCTAGTACCATTTGAAAAGGTTAGTAAAAGGTACTTAGTCCTTAAGATTTCAGTTATGGAAGGGAATTCATAATTAAAGTGTATATAGAATATAGATACTCAGATATTCAACTTATCTACAGTGCTAGAGACTGTAAGTGCAACTAAGAGATTATATATGAAGTGTATTAACAATAGTTGGTATTTTATATGAATATGCAAGCATTTGGTACCTAGATGTAAAATCATAAAAAAAAGGGCAGGCTTAACAGTTGCAGAATTTAGTTGTTTGATATGAAGCTTCTTATAATTTATTTGCATTTTACATCGGTATGCACTTTTACTTGCAATGATTATGACTGAGTAAAGATGCTTCCACTAAGTTACACTAGTTACCATTTGATGTTTCTTTTTAAGTAGTGTTCTCCATTTAATGATTTTTCTGTTTCTGTTTTCTTAATAATGGAAATGGTGGGGTGTTCTAATATAGTTAACAAAATTCTAGAATGCTGAAAAAATTAACATGGTGAGGTAGCCTGCAGTATGCTAGGAGTAATTAATGCAATGAATACTAAAGTTACAAATCTTGGTTGGTTTTGTTTGTATATAATTAAGTTATAAGTTTTTTTTTCTAACCATGCTTATTAACTTATTTTTTTAGTGTGCATAAGAAGGAAGGAAGCCTCATGCTGTAGATTCATAAGTGAAACATCTGCTGAATAGACAAAATTACTTTTCTCGGCTGTTTTTTTTTCATGTAGAATTTAATAACAATGTTTTAGATACATTTATTTGACCTTTGTGTTGCATATAGTATATTGAAGGCTGGAGGTTTCCTGTTGTCTTAAGGTTGAATTTAAGGTAATAATTTAATACACTGAGCCTGCTCTTTTCCCCCCTTTCTACAGCCCAGTAGTCAGCATGATGAGCAGGTATTCATCTTATCTTTGTTGATATCACAGCTTTTTGCTTCTGGCTGTTTATTCTGTAAGATGTGTGAGGGGGTAACTGTATATTGCTTTCATTATTTATTATTTTTTGTACTTATTTTGGGGGGGAAATTTTACCTCGGACAAGATAGGGGAGTTGGAACTTTTTAGTGAATATGACACTGTGGTTAGCTCTGCTACCTTCGGCTTGCTGTCAGTGTGTGCACAATGCAGACCAATTGTGCATTGTTGGTCAATATTCTGTTTATAATTTGCACACAGAAAACTTTGTAGCTGGAAATGGAATGCATTGCCTTTTAGCTAATGTTCACTGATGTTGGCATGTCTTTTTTGTTTTTTGCTTTGTTTGCTTCATTTACTAGTTTTCTTGCTTTATGTAACACTGCTGTTGTTCTTGTAAGGAGTATGAATCTTACCAGAGGAGTAGTTTTTGAATATTTCTACAGCAATAATTGAGATTGCCCTGAACACTTTATGAAGAAGTGTCTGTAAGCTGCATGAAATTGATTGTATAACATGCATTTGTTAAAAGTTATCTAGTGTTTGTAAGTCAAGATTTATCAGTGCATTTCTCATATGATTTTCTCTATGCATGTAGTATGATATTAACATATTTTTTATGTATGTACATATATTTGATTTAAAAAACAAAGATGGTGAAATGTATAAGATTTACTCTAATTGAAAGTGAATGTGATCCCTAGCTATTATAAGTCATCTCTTCTAAGGAAACAATTCCCTAAATTTTAGCTTTATAGTTGGTGCAAATGGCTTATGTTTTCTTTTTGCTCTTGCACATTTGTAGTAGCTTTCCGAAGTTTTTTTTTTTTTTTTTTTGTTACCTTGTTTCTATCCATTTATTTTTTTGTTTGCAGGAAATTTATTTTATACTGTTTATGGACTGCCAACTTTATGCATTATGTGCTTGCTTTTATCATATATGACATTTCATTAGGGCTTAAAAGTGAATAGTGACTGCCTAATTGCAGGAAATAAGTACCAGTGTCCTTTTTCATTCTTTGTTCTTGCTGCAGCACTTCATTATCTCAACCTACAGTTAAACGTGATAGTTTGCTTAACATTAATATTATGCTTTAAATATTCAGTTGGTGAACTTCAGTCTTTTACCCCCATATGTCCCAATTAACTGTTTAGATGGGGGGGTTTGTTGTTAATAGACAAAGGGCCTGAATCTTGGTCTTGTAACCAGTTTTATGTTTTTCTCTTACTATGATGTTTTTTGAGAGCATTAGTACAAATAGTATTGTGTGTTATAGAAGAAATTTTGCTTGGAAACTGACCTAAGCACCTTTGAAATTTAGTTTCATATTTATATGTACTAAGTATTTTTGTTTATGTTGCTCTATTCCATGAAAGAAAAAAGATATTGGAAGGAAAAAAAAATCATAATTATTAATATGGAAAGAGAAAAAGGCTTAGAGGGATGAATAAAGACAGATTGGGATCAGATAGAAGAACAAAAGAGGAAATTCACTTAAAAGTTCATAAAATATCTTAAACAGATAACTTCAAGTTATACAGTGGCAGCAGACTCTCTCAATCTTTCTTTTAAATCGAACTTTTTATAAGCCAGGTGGAAGTTATTCTTATATTAATAAAAACTTGTTTACTTTATTTCAAGTAAGAGTGAATCTGACCAAAGCCTCAATCCTAACTTTATTGTAATTTTTGTTAGAAATAGAAACAGAACTTGTATAGAATAACTCCTCCCAGTATTTCTCAAGCATAATCTTGATTTATCTCTCATAACATATTGTAAATCTTGCTTTTATTAAAAATCCAATGTAAACAAACCCTGTGACTACATTTTGACTACTGAATATAAAATAACTTGATAAAGTGATTCCTACCCATTTTGCATATCTAAAAGAAAAAAAGTATTCCTCATAGGCCTCAACATCCCTTAATCAAGTGATAACATTAATCATAACAGTATCTTGTGTCATCCAGCTTGTACTTAATCTATTCCTAATTTAAGGTAGCTGTAAGTGCTTATCAAAACCTTTGCTAATTCTGTAGTTCACCTATCCAAAGCTGAGTTTAACCTGTAATGAATAAACTTTCAGTAGAGCCAAATGAAATCATGGTTATCCATACATACCCATTCCTTTAATAAGCCTAATAATTCCTGTGCCCTTCATATATGGACCTTGCATCATTCCATGACTCTTATATTGGCTTTCACTTAACATCCATCTATCTATTGTGATGAAACAGAAAGTCGAGCCAATTGAGCGGCCACCGGTTATGGATTCTCGCAGTCAGCTGTTGGACCAGATCAGAGGAGGCGTCAAACTTAACAAAGTTTGTAGAGAGTTATACTTTCCTTGTAAATAATGTTTGTGAATAGTGAATACTAGTGTCATGTTACCAACTGACTGTCCCTTTGATTTGCTAACCCATTTCTATCATAAACCAGGTTGAGGAGACAGCCAATGGAAGTGGTGATCATAAGTCATCTGGACCCCAGCTAGAGGGCATGGCACTGGATCTGCATCGTGCTCTCATGGGACGAGCTCTGGCCATGCAGTCGGAGAGTGATGACGACGATGATGATGATGATGACGAAGATGATGAATGGGATGATGATGATTAAGAAGAGCTAGAATCAGTAGGTCTGTTGGAAAATTAGGAAGATCTGATCTGTTGCCAAAGCATTCCTGCTAAAATGATATTGTGTTGATTTACCTTTGTATTTATCGGAAAAAAATGCTGTTATCTGTGAGTATTCAACTTATTCTTAAGCATAGCAATATTAGGAATTGAAAATTGAAATATATTTTTATTATATTTTAAGCATTTTAGAATTTCTAGATAAAGTTTTTGATATGAATATCATATGGATAATCAATAAGTCACTGTATTAAAGCACTTGTTGACTTACATGAGATATTCACATTAATTGAAAGCATTTTATAATTGACAAAAATCTAAAATGTTTGCAATGGCCAGTGTGATAGAGTACTAATTTGTAATTATTTATCCTCTATTATGTAGATCAAATTAAAACTACAAACAGTGACGTAGAATAATGATGGATACAAGTTCCCTGTAAAGTTAATGGATGACACAAATGAAAGAGACTGAATGTGAGGAGTCACTATATGGCATTGCAGTTGCATTGCCAGCTGAGAGTACTCTGCCCATACCAGAGATCTTCCATAAGCTTTAGAAACTAGTCTGCGCCCAGTTTTCTGGTGGAGATTCCACTTCTTATTTGTCAGCAAGACTTATGACAAGTGCCTTAGTTTCATTTGATCTTTTTTCCTTTTGGTCTTTGCTGGAAGCTGGGTTTCAAAACAGGGTTCAAACCTACTTGTTAGTTACTCAGTGGCTATCTCTTGCACACCAAACCAAGATCTGACAACCATGCAGCCTCCATCCCTTTTGTTCCTATCATTACTTATTGGGATAGGATAGTGAGAGGAAAGGTTGTGTCATAGGATAAATGCTCTAAAAAAGGCAAAGAAAGCCTGAACAGAGTATGGTATTAGGAAATTCATGTTTCAGTGTTTAAATATGATTAGCATATAAGTGTTGCTTCCAAAGCTTTTGCTCTCTATAAGGATTTTTGGTTGACATTCCTACCAGTATATGCTCATACAACAAAGACAACCTTAAAACACACAAACATACCACTTACATAAATACATATATTTACACAAATAAGTACTTGTGCTCTTATTTGTGCAGATAATTTTACACAGACAAATATACTGTACACAGTTACAGACATATGCAAACTTACATGAGTACACTTAAACATACAAAGACACATACTGATAAACATACACAAAAGAAACTGGTAGGTTTGTTAGAGCCTTAACATGTTTGATAATTTGTATACCCTTACGGGTGGTTATGGCTGGTCAGGTGTTCTAGAGAGTTTTGCACGCTTTCAGTGCAACAGATTTATGTACTTACATTTTTTTCTGTATAGGTTGGCCATTTGGTCTTTTTCCTTCATCTAGTATCTGTGTGATTATAGCCTGTGGGGTATTTGGGTACACAGA
>NC_061820.1:13786881-13789381 GCF_019202785.1 Penaeus chinensis
CACATCTTGAGATATGTCCCCTGCATTATAAAGCTATAAGAATTTGCAGGTATGATGCACTGTTATCCTTAAACTGTAACTGTTTTAACAGAAAGGAGACACCCCCATTCGCCCTGCGCCTCCTCCTCCTCCGCCGCCGCCTTCAACAAGGATGCTCAAGTCACCAAAGGACAGTACTAACCTTCCCCCTGAGCCCTCTCCCTCACGTGACATCGATGATTCGGCTGACGCGGACGACGACGACTTGGACCGAAACGTTTCGCTCAATTCCTTCTCTTCCCAGGATGCTCTTAACGCGTCTAGTGACAGCGTCGAAGCGCCTTCGGCCGTTTTGAACTCTACCTCAGACTCAAGCTTCACAAACACCGCCTTCAGTGGTGATGCTCCTCCTGCTTCTGTTGACACGAGTCTTCTGGACGTTGACCTTATAATGTTTGAAAGTCCAGCACCTTCCCCGTCTGTGTCTGTCTTTCCTAACACCGACGACCAAGCGCGCGACGAAACACCGGCGCCTCCCGAAGCAGAACCAATACTCGACTCACCAGCAAGAGAACCAGAGGACCCGACGAGTACCTCCAAGCCCGAGCAAGAGCTCTTCAACTCGTCACACCTGGACGCGTCGCCGTCTTCGCGAGCGGACGAATCCAGATCCTCGCACGATGAGCTCGACGAATCCACAGCGGACGATGAAATCATCGATATCCTGACGCCGCCGACGCCTCCTCCTCCGCGCCGAAGGACGAATCTACTTCAGGACATTGGCAGACCCCCGGAGCACCCCCCTCCCCCTCCTCCTCACCCACCGTCCACGCATTAATGACTCCCATTAAATATTTAGATTTCTATTTATGATTAAGACGGTTGGAAAAAAAAAAAAAAAAAAAAAATTCAAAGAACTTTACAAATACCTCTATGGAGATGATATTCCTGTCGATTAAAACTGAAGAATAAAATCTGCCCCATTTTCCTATCCCTCTAAGTAACGTATACATTTCTCATTAGGGTACCCACTATAGACCCAATGGGATAGGTGGATAAAGAACTAAATGGAAACACACGCACCTTCCTACATATGTGTATGATGATGACGATATCAACAGCACTCTTCCTTCTCCTCCTCCTCCTGCTTCTGCTGCTAGTACTGTTAATTATTATCATCATCACTATCATCATTATCGTTATTATTACTATTATTGTTATTGCTATTATTATTATTATTATCATTATCATTATTATTTTTATTACTATTATAAATATTATTATTACTATTATTATTATTATTGTTGTTGTTGTTGTTATTATCATTATTACTATTATTATTATTATTATTATTACTATTATGAATATTATTATTGCTATTATTACTATTATTGCTGTTGTTATTATAATTATTATAATTATTATTATAATAATTATTATTATTGTTATCATCATCATTGTCATTATTATTATTATCATCACTATTATTTTCATTATCATCGTTATTGTTCTTATTGTTATCATTATTGCTGTTATTATCATTCATCATCACCATCCTCATCATTGCTATTATTATGTTATTATTATTATTTGTTGTCATTATGGCGATTATTGTTATCATTATCATTATATTTGTTATTATTATTATTATTATTATCATCATTATTATTATTATTTTTATTATTATTATTATTATTGCTATTATGCTTATTATTATTATTATTATTATGCTTATTATTATTATTATTATTATTATTATTATTATTATTGTTATTATTATCAGTATTATAATTTGTATCGTTATCATCATTTCTATTATCTGATTATCATTATAAATCATTATTATTATATTTTTATTACAATTATTATTATGACTATCATTATAAATCTTTATTATTACATTTTCATTGTCATTATTATTATGATTATCATTATCATCATCATCATTATTATCATATGACGCAATACTAATTGGAAACTTTACAAATACTACAACACAATAATCATGTAATATGATCAAACCTAACACAAGATCACAAATTCACTTCTACATTGGTCTTTGATATGATGAAATCTGTCACCGAATAAACTCTATATTCATCTCCTCTTTAGTCATGTGAGAGTGTTAAATTTGACACTAGAGTTTCTTAATTTATCTCTGCATTAATCATGTGACTGACACAGTCATATTTAACACCAAATAGAACATAACTTCATCTGTATTTGTGTCACGGCCAAATATGATACCAAGTAGGTTACAATGTCTCTACAGTGTCAGAGCCTATTCGTACGCCTGATATTTTGCAATTTTATTTACACTGATCACAAGCCACATTCAAATCGGACACCAAATTACAAATTAATTCGTGACAGTCGATACGGACACCAGAGAGACTGTATACCCATCGCTACATCGACAGTACACCGCGGTCAGATCTGATAGCAATGATCATTTAAACACCATTAAACTGACAAAGGTACGAATGTTTGGCTAGACCTACATAGATCAGCTATCACTCTC
>NC_061820.1:13809381-13811881 GCF_019202785.1 Penaeus chinensis
AACGCTGATAAATTTCTTTTGATAAATGTATTACGGTGATGTTAGTATCGTTATTGTAAATGAATTAATTAAGCTACTAAACTCTAATTGTAACTACTAAATAAGATAACGATACTCTTAATATTTATAATGGAAATCATAACGATGGTAACGATTATGAAAATGATAATCATAAATTTGATAAGATAATTATGATCATGACGGCCGTTGAATTAGACTGTATAATGACAGTGATAATGATGCTACACACGAGTTGAGAAAATATTGTTTGTAATTTTTGTTCTATTTTATTATGTGTGAGTGGGAAAGTTAATGACTTCATGCTTTGTTGCTCTTATCATTAGCATTAGTATTACTGTATTTACCTTAATTTTTTACCTCATTAATGAATAGTTGTGGCTATAATAATGAAAATAATGATAATGATGACAGTAATGATAATACTGATAATTCTAATAATGATAATTCTAATGATGATAATGATAATAATGATTACAATTATTATTATTATATCATGATTGCTATTATGATCTTTATTGATATTATTATTATTATCATTATTATTATTATTATTATTATTATTATTATTATTATTATTATTATTATTATTATTATTATTGTTATTATTGTTATTATTGTTATTATTGTTATTATTATTATTATTGTTATTGTTATTATTGTTATTATTATTATTATTATTATTATTATTATTATTATTATTATTATTATTATCAATATTATTATCAATATTATTATCAATATTATTATCAATAATATTATCATTGTCATTTATTCATTATTATCATTATTATCATTAATTTTATCATTATTATCATCATTAATTTTATCATTATGATCATTATTATTATTGTTATAATTATTATCATTATAATTATTATCACTATAATTATTATCATCGTTATAATTATTATTATTATATTATTATTATTATTATTATTATTATTATTATTATTATTATTATTATTATTATTATTATTATTATTATTATAACAAGAAACAATAATAAAAGTGCGAATAATGATTGTGATAACGGCAATAACATAATACCAATAAAAGCATTAGCAATGATATACTACTGATAATCATAATAGTAATGGTTATAATAGTGATGAGACTAACAATAGTGTTAAAATTTGAATAAGTGGTAACAGTGACTGAAACAGTGATAGGCAACAGAGTTAGTAGTGATAATAACAGATAAGCTAAACCTCGTTCTTCTTACCATTACTGTACGACTATATTGATCATAATAACGGCAATGACGATAACAACAACGGTTCTTCTTCCAAACGACCCAACGGAGCAAACTTGTAACGACAACAGGGTAAAGAGGAAGATTAGATAAAACGCTTGATAATTTCATCAGATTTTTTGGTGGATGTAACAAGAATGATTGCAATAATAAGAATAATGATGACACTAGTTTTCATGTGACAGTTATTCAACGCGATTTTTTGTTTTGTTTTTCTTCGCTTGGAAACGGATATAGTTACATCCTCTTATGACTGTTGTATATTCAGCATTACGTACAAGAATACTCATCGTGATTTTGCGATTCTCATCTGTTCCATGGAAGAGAAGGAAAGAATAGAAAATAAAGGCCAGACGAACAAGTAAAAGACACAGCGTCAGGAGTTCCCAGACGCCCTCTTTACATATTCGTGTGGATTTAAACCGCAGAGTAACCAGCTGAAATGATTGCGCTCACGGACCCTTAAGAAAAAAGCGAGACACCCACATGGCCTCCCGTGTTGGGGCGCCACGAACGTTCTTGCTCCCTTGCGCGCTGTGATAAGAGAGCTGGGGGCGAGTTCGCTTGCTTTGGGCTGGTTGGGAGAGTGTTTATGTGTTTGTGTGTGTGTATATATATATATATATATATATATTTGTGTGTGTGTGTGTGTGTGTGTGTGTGTGTGTGTGTGTGTGTGTGTGTGTGTGTGTGTGTGTGTGTGTGTGAGTGTACGAGTATATACATACACACATACATACGTACATACATACATACATACATACATACATACATACATACATACATACATACATACATACATACATACATACATACATACATATATTATGGTTTTTCCATTGTTTTTTTTTAACTGCCATCATATCAGTGATATGATTATTCTAGTATCAATCATAGAAGTGATTAGAAACAAATAAACAGTATAAAACGTGTATTACGTACACACTCAACATCTATACGTAAATAATCATGAATGTGATTATGATTATCATTACCAGCTATTGAATATTAATTTATATGATAATGACTATTAACAATATGTGTTTCGATGGCAACTGGAGATGCAAATATGGACTCTTGATATCAAATTAATTTTAGATCAAACGAGAAAAAAAAGTGAGTGCGAAGAGAGATTTGCGTGGAAGCGGGAAAACTCGGTTCGTGGAATCGTTTTTATGTAAATCTCCGAACGATTTGGAAAACAAAAGAGAAAAAAAGAAAATGTCT
>NC_061820.1:13824381-13841881 GCF_019202785.1 Penaeus chinensis
CACATATATAAAATTATATACATATGCATGTGTGCGTGTGCGTGTGGGTGTGGGTGTGGGTGTGGGTGTGGGTGTGCGTGTGCGTGTGCGTGTGCGTGTGCGTGTGCGTGTGCGTGTGCGTGTGCGTGTGCGTGTGCGTGTGCGTGTGCGTGTGCGTGTGCGTGTGCGTGTGCGTGTGTGTGTGTGTGTGTGTGTGTGTGTGTGTGTGTGTGTGTGTGTGTTTGTGTGCTGTGTGTATAAATGCATACATTTATATATATACACATACACACATATCCGTCTATCTAAGTACGTGTGTCAGTGATTGTGCAGCTGAAGACGACTAGCAATTATCCTTAATTACATTGAGAAACCTTAAACGATGAAGAGAGAAGGATATAATTAAAGCTGCATCACACTACAAAAGCAAATCTCAACCAAAAAGGAATCTCGCAAAAATTATATACACGCCCCCCCCCCCAAAAAAAAAAAAAAAAAAAAAAACTAGGCAAACTAGGATATAGATACTAAATCCCCAGAACAGCAAACAGTCTAACAAGCTCATTATAACCTTCTTTAGAAACGTCTTCTATTACGAAGTTGAAAGCGGCAGTCCCTGTTTTTCCTCCAGTCTTGTATTTACGTTGTGTTTGACTGGACCTTGGATTAGGTTCGTCGTCATGGATAAGATTGTTTTTCCCTGGGATAAACTTTTCCATAATGAAATACCTGAGTGCCCTAGGGTCTCCTGTTCGAGCCTGAGTGATGATGATACAGTGTATAATGAATCAAGAAGGTAAGCAATGAATACTGACAGTTTGAAATTAAGCGGAGTCTGCTGGGATTAGTCAGATTAAGTATGTGTATTGTAATGGGAATAGTTTCATTGTAATGATTAATAGAAAAGCAGGTTTTTTGGCTATATTGATATTGGGATATTTGTATAGCCGTGAACTTAAATGTATTAACATGCACGAGTTCCTCAGTTACTTTCAATTTTTTTTTTTTCGTAGTCATTATGGTTATGTTCGATCGAAATCAACCCGTGACTTGCTATGAACTGTAATGGAAGGCCTACATTTATCGGTCTGAGAGTGGCACAATGTCAAGCGATCGCCACGTTTTCCTTGTTTGAATATATGTAATGATTTAAAAAAAAATATATTTTCGCCATATTGCCAGGCCAGTGGCAGAGGCTGAATATTTTTAAAAACACAGGGTTTTTCAAAGAAAAGCTACATGATTGTATTGCAGCTGCATATATTTTTTTGGTATAGTTTGTTTCACACAGCCATATGATGCAAAATAAACAGTGTGTGTGATGGTCAGAACGACAAAAAATAAGATCCTTTATGGTATAACCTCCACATCAGAAAGTTGGGTAAATCGAACGAAGATCTACTGCCAATGATGCATGAAATAACCTCTGTCGTGTAATGACGCCATAAATATAGAAAAGTCGCGACAAATGTGCGCGATTGTATATGGCGATCGGGTAGAAGTCCAGGGGCGAAGTCTTCGATAGAGTGGGGGGTCTGGGGGCGAATTGTGGCTCGAGTAATATGGAGTTAATCGATTCATAAATAATCACCAATACTTCTATTTATATAATTTGGGAAACCACAACAGAATCAAGGATTAATAATTACAAGGTAGAATAACTGTGACGCTACCAAATCTCCCCAATGGCTTGACACTGCGCCACTATCGAACTGAAGTCCCCAATCTTATATACCATCAACTTTCAAGTGGATTTGGCTAGAGGATATCATAGTTCCGTGTCGAGAGTCACCACGGGGGAATTACTAAGACTGTGTAAGTGAGGAACCCTATATACTTTTTTTTTTTTTAAAGAGTACACGTACACAAAACGTATGGTAGATATATGAATTTAAGACCAAATGTACGTTTTTTTAGAGCAAGAAAATGTCCATTCAAAATCAAGTTTGTTTCATTATTCATTCAGGTAAGGATGGGTGAAATATTGATTACAGAAAATTCTGTTAGCTTATTCGTTTTATAATGAGATCACGAATGGGGAGGTAACATCAGATAAGCTAGAATAAAAGGTAGAAGCGCGAACGTACTATTTTTCAGCCGATTAAATTATGATAAAATGGGAATCTGATTTTTGTGACTGAATTTCCAGCAACGTTCACTAGACTGTTATTCTAAATTTTGAGGTAACGACAACAGGTGCAGTCAGGTTATTTGCTGTTAATTATATAGAACTGACATATGGCAACCCAGACTCTTATCGACCCTTGACAAAGATAAGACCGGTGTGCTAGGTACTGATAGTATTCAGTAGATATAAAAACATTCCTGATAAAAAGGTGCCTGGAGGAAGCTACATATATATCGTATAGAACGCGGGATTCACCTCGTAATAGTCTCACTGGTAAGAGTGTATCAGGTAGGTCAGTGGTCTGTGGCCGTTCTCAAGAAACGACTATCTGCTTTCAGGCAAATTTAGAAAATATATTCAGAGAATTGATTTTGGATGGCTTTCGAGAAAAAAAAAATGTATCGTGCTCTCTGTATTGTATATTATGGAAGAGTATATGTAGGGAAAGCATATATTATGATTGCATATATACAGTCAAAAGTAATATAATTAATTATATAGTATGTGTAATGTGAATATTCTTTGAATTTTAGTAATGTATCGGATGAATAAAGATCCTTTCCATAGCTGTACAGTAAAGCAACATGAAAAGATCAGCTTATCACCTGTATCTGTTGATATTATATGATTATTGCTACTTATGCATATCTGATTTGCATCTCAATGACTCGTATGAAGCAAGGGCTAAGCAGTATGAATGTGTGTGTAAGTAAGGTAAGTTAACATGATAATGACATTTTGAAATCCGTTCACCGTTGCTGAGGGTTGATCTGTTTACATTTCGTGTCTTCGGCAGTAACATTTATTAAACGTGTTACAAGATTATTTATGTGGTGTTTTTAATTTTGATTGTTCAAGGACTGAATATGCAGAAATGGTTTTTATTTTAGTTATAGCTCAATCATTGTAAAGAAAGAAAACGAGGAAGCTACATGATTGAAGGGGGACTTAAGTATGAGTTCTTAGAATCATCCTCCGATACCTCCACATTTACACTAAGGCCCAATGTTCCCTTCGTTTTCACTGTTATCTCGCCCTTCGCAGAACGAGTCGGCCCTCTGAGTGCGACGAGGAGTGCGTCAAATGGTCGAGGAGAATTCGCCTCAAGAAGAGCGCTAAGGACAGGGTCAAGGAAGCCCCCCGGACGGACCAGGGCGTCACCATGGCGGGCCAGACGAGGGCGCCGTCGCACAGGCCGTCCAACACTCTGAGCGAGGAAGAGAATCAGGCGGTCTTCAAGATGCTCGGCCCGCGGTGTCTGGTGAGGCTGACGGGATGAGGACGGGGGGGGGGGGGGGGGGCGAAAGTACTAGAGCTGAAAGCCCTGTTTGTGAGGTAATATTCAGGGTTGTTGGCTTTCTAAGGATTGAGTGGGTTTGGTTCGGAACAGTGTCAGGGTGTGGTGTGTCAGAAGAAATTTTCATAAGGTACTGCCGCCAGCAGGTGTCAGCTGAGACTCGGATAATTACACTAATGCAGGTCGTCAATAAAAGTAGTGACTCATTAAAAAAAATTATCACAATCAGTGAGTTGATATTCTATTCACACCGAACTTCAAATAAATGACCATCTCTGAAATTTGTTGATTGCTAAAATCAACTGCTGACCCTAAACCATGATACTGTCTGTCATTGTCATCTCAGGACTTCCATATCTTCCCGAGGTGAGCAAAAACAAAAACAAAAAAGGCTTTATCTGTTTTTCGGTGATTTTAAATGTCCATTCCTCCACACAGTCACAAGCAACGGCTGTGGTGCAGATGTACGGGACGGAACCCCCTCACCACAACAGCTGGCACAAGTTGCACTGCGGTGTGGCCACCTTCACCAAAGACAACATCCGCAAGTCTTTCTTCATCCAGGTGAGTTTTTTGTTTTTTTTCTCTTTCCATCAGTCGTCAGCCATTCTCTTTTTTTTAATCCGTATTTCATTCCATCCGATATGCCCCGACTGCTCAGGAATTTGCCCTAACCATCTATTCTCATCTTTAAATTTCTTTGGTAACAACCTATTTCAGCATTTTGAGAAGAAATGGGAACTTTAAAGACTTGAGCGCTGTTCTGTCGCTATCTTCTAGGTTTACGACTACGCTGCAGGACAAAGGGTCTTCGAGCAGGAAATCTACAGGGAATTTTCCTATCACGACTCTCGACCTCATTTCCATCAGTTCGAATCTTACGTAAGTGGGTGCTTTTGTGAGTCCTGTATTACTGTCGCTATTACGACTAGGTTTTTTACTATCGTCGTCGCCATTGTCACTGTCACTGTCATCATCATTGTCATCATCTTTATAATCTTTCATCACTATCACCATCACTACAACTATCACTATTACTACAACCATCACTCCCACAATCACTATCGTGATTGTGAGGTAATATTCATATCACTCACCATCATATAACTATCACTCACCATCATATAACTATCACATCACCATCATATAACTATCACATCACCATCATATCACTATCACATCACCATCATATCACTATCACATCACCATCATATCACTATCACATCACCATCTGATCACTATCACATCACCATCTGATCACTATCACATCACCATCTGATCACTATCACATCACCATCTGATCACTATCACATCACCATCTGATCACTATCACATCACTATCACAATCACTATCACATCAATATCACAATCACTATCACATCAATATCACAATCACTATCACATCAATATCACAATCACTATCACATCAATATCACAATTACTATCACAATATCACTATCATCATATCACTATCACTATCACCATCATATCACTCACCACCACCACCATTGTTATTTTGATCTTTATTACAGACAAACTCGGACCGACAAACACAGAGACAGGATAGACAAAAAACGCAGACTATCAAACACAAACACAGGGAGATAAACACAGGCAAATACAGTCAGTTTCATAGACAAACACAGGCAGACATACAGATAGACACAGACAAATAGACACAGATAGACATAGGTATAGACATAGATATAAATAGACAAATATAAACACAGATAGACAGACAAATACAGTCACAGATAGACAGACAAATGCAGTCACAGATAGACAGACAAATGCAGACACAGATAGACAGACAAATACAGACACAGATAGACAGACAAATACAGACACAGATAGACAGACAAATACAGACAAATACAGACACAGATAGACAGACAAATACAGACACAGATAGACACAAATACAGACACAGATAGACACACAAATACAGACACAGATAGACACACAAATACAGACACAGATAGACAGACAAATATAGACACAGATAGACAGACAAATACAGACACAGATAGACAGACAAATATAGACACAGATAGACAGACAAATATAGACACAGCTAGACAGACAAATATAGACACAGCTAGACAGACAAATATAGACACAGCTAGACAGACAAATATAGACACAGCTAGACAGACAAATATAGACACAGCTAGACAGACAAATATAGACACAGCTAGACAGACAAATATAGACACAGCTAGACAGACAAATATAGACACAGCTAGACAGACAAATATAGACACAGCTAGACAGACAAATATAGACACAGCTAGACAGACAAATATAGACACAGCTAGACAGACAAATATAGACACAGCTAGACAGACAAATATAGACACAGCTAGACAGACAAATATAGACACAGCTAGACAGACAACTATAGACACAGCTAGACAGACAACTATAGACACAGCTAGACAGACAACTATAGACACAGCTAGACAGACAACTATAGACACAGCTAGACAGACAACTATAGACACAGCTAGACAGACAACTATAGACACAGCTAGACAGACAAATATAGACACAGCTAGACAGACAAATATAGACACAGCTAGACAGACAAATATAGACACAGCTAGACAGACAAATATAGACACAGCTAGACAGACAAATATAGACACAGCTAGACAGACAAATATAGACACAGCTAGACAGACAAATATAGACACAGCTAGACAGACAAATATAGACACAGATAGACAGACAAATATAGACACAGATAGACAGACAAATATAGACACAGATAGACAGACAAATATAGACACAGATAGACAGACAAATATAGACACAGATAGACAGACAAATATAGACACAGCTAGACAGACAAATATAGACACAGCTAGACAGACAAATATAGACACAGCTAGACAGACAAATATAGACACAGCTAGACAGACAAATATAGACACAGCTAGACAGACAAATATAGACACAGCTAGACAGACAAATATAGACACAGCTAGACAGACAAATATAGACACAGCTAGACAGACAAATATAGACACAGCTAGACAGACAAATATAGACACAGCTAGACAGACAAATATAGACACAGCTAGACAGACAAATATAGACACAGCTAGACAGACAAATATAGACACAGCTAGACAGACAAATATAGACACAGCTAGACAGACAAATATAGACACAGCTAGACAGACAAATATAGACACAGCTAGACAGACAAATATAGACACAGATAGATAGACAAATATAGACACAGATAGACAGACAAATATAGACACAGATAGACAGACAAATATAGACACAGATAGACAGACAAATATAGACACAGATAGACAGACAAATATAGACACAGATAGACAGACAAATATAGACACAGATAGACATACAAATATAGACACAGATAGACAGACAAATATAGACACTTTGTTTACTTTACCCAATAAGCTTAACGTTATATATATTTTTTTACGTGAGTGTAACCAGTCCTTAGTGATTAAATAATATATAACAACATATATAATATACAATAGATATACAGCACTAAAATCAAGGTTTAAATGTATGACTAAAGTTATATTAATGTTGGGAAAAATAGTTACAAGGTTACCCTTCTTTCGTGGAAGGCAGTTGTTATACAATCAATGGAAGCTGTATGAATTTGTTCGCTTCGCAAAACGATACTTATTTTTTTTCTAATGTGTTTTTAATCGTTCTGTATAGTCGCAATTTTGTATTTTGTTTTGTATTAACATTAAACATGAATTAATTTTCATATACTGACAACAGTTCCTTTTGTGAAACGTCTAGACTGTCTATCTTACATTTTTCATAAGAGATATTTAGTTTACTGAGCTGATCGAAAATGTGACATAAGTCTGAGCACAAGTTTAGTTTCCTATTGTATTTAGTCTCGAATATTTTACGAGGGAGCCTGTTGGAACTTAGCCGGATAAGACGGTCCCACAGGCGCAACATTTCTACCTTTGTGAACTCCTAAGCTTCGTAACATCTTTATGAAGGTCTTGAAACCCGTGCCGTTACTGATATAGAATTTAGCGTTTGCGAGGCTTCCTCACATGCATTATTTGTGTCTTATTATTAGAGTGTAGCCTCCATTTCATATACCAACTATATATTATATCGAGGAGCTTCTGAAGGTCACTTTCATTCTGCACAAGGATCACGATATCATCTGCATATTAAAGGACTGACAGTAACTGATCCCCGAATTTAATTCCTACATTTCTTAATTTCATTCTTTGTCTAAACCATTTAGAAATGTTGAACAAAGTTACACTTAAAATCTCTCTCTCTCACCCCTATTATTTGCAAGGTACCCATTTACTCTGACCAGTATAATTTGCCTGTAATTCCAATGTTCATCAGCCTGACTAAAAGGCAGAGCCTATCTACCATTTTAAAAACCTTACTAAAATGTATATATTCCCTCACTTAGACGAATTTTCAAGACGCTTGTCTTTTCTGAAGCCACTTTGCTCTTCAACTAGAATATAATTGTACTCATGTTGACAAATGTATAAAAGGTATGAATGAGAATGAATATCTTTACAATACAAGAGATGCATTTGACCTGTTTCGATTATATCTTCGTCAGAAATGCATGTCTTTATAGAATATAATTTTTTCAAGATAAGATTTCAGTCTGTTGTTTAAGATAGCTGAGTAAAGTTTCCCAGCGCATGGGAGCAGCGACATCCTTCGGTAATTCAGTGGCACTCGGATCCCCGTCTGTCCCTTTAGGTATAGGATTGCCAGTTACCTTCCCAAACGTCGACGGGCAAATGCCAAGTTCAAAATATTTATCAAATTGACTATAAAAGAGTGCAGTGGATATTGATTTTTTTTTTTTTTTTTTAACATTCCCTTTGGGCGTGGTTCTATGTCGCTCTTTACTGCTTTCCTGCATTTAGAATTCCTTATCACTTAGTCAACTTCTTCGAAACTTATCTTTCCATTAAAAAGATTGATTGAATGTAAGTAAGGATTTTATTCTAATTCACTAAGAACAGTCTTAATACTGTAGTGAAATTCGGTCAAAATTGTCCGTTTCACAAATAGTAGGAATAGAGAAGTATAGTTTTTCAAGTCACTTTTCCATTTTTTTATTACATATTTTGGATCAGTTACGATGTCTCCGATCTCGTCATATACTTCCTTTCATTAGGTTTTAGGCTTTAATTAATTAATTTATTCCTAAAACTGATTTAAATTAATACTATTTAAATTGTCTGTATTGACTTGATATTTTCTAATGTAGCTTCGTTTTTCTTTCTGAAAGTTTTTATCAAATAAAGAGTGACTGTTTATGATATATTTTTTTAAGATTTAGTATTTCACTGCGGTGTCGTTTTCTTCGCTAATTTCCGTAAGTCATCCAGTTCCGAGTTCCACCAGGCCTCCGTTTTCTCTGCCATTTCCCCATTTTCTCTAATGGGTAACCGAACAAGGTTCATATATTTATCCATAATATCCCTATACGTTTTCAAAACAGTTTCGTAATTGCTGTCTGTTTGTCCTTGGCTAAATACGTAATGTCGATAATCTCTTATGAGATCCGCTACCTTATTAATAAATGAATCGTCTCGCAGGAGCTCAACAGGTACCACTCTGCATCGATATTTCCTGGTAGCATATCAGTTTAAAGGAAAATCTTGAAATGGAATGTTTCTTACTGTTTAACGAGTTGTGAGAGTCGGAAATGTCGACTTTTGTAGACACGATTGCATGTCCACCTCGATGGCCAGTTGACGGCACTGATACCACCAAATCCGCTTCCTCCAGGAAATCGAAAAAAGGGGTAACACTACATTATTTAGAATATTCAGTACTATGTAATTACAAACGAAGTAGTCAACAACTGAATTCCCGCCCTTATTGGCAACAGACACATTAATCCAGTCATCTAGATGTGAACTCCATCTGCATCGCTCATGTATGATATAAAATGTTTCTTGTGGGCGGCAGTCACTCTGCCAATGATTTTCCTCAACCCTATCGGCGCAGGATCACTGGCTGTTTCGTCAAGTGTGCCGATTCTAGAAGAGTTAAAGAGTTTAATAGTTAAAGTTGCCCATGACGATGTAGAGATTGGGCTCACAAGAGTAAGCAGTGCTGAGCAAATTCCCGAAAAATCCATCTGGATCCTTGCCATAGGGGGGTTTGCAGGGGGGAGATAAACAGCTCGAAGTAGAATGGGAAAGGCAGAATCCCTGCGTACTGTTTATCTATTCTTAACATGTCACAAAACCATTTAATAACAGAATAGCAATACCACGTCATCCAGTTTTGCGCGGTCTGATGTTGGATTTCTGTTACCAAAGAATCTGTATCCTGGAACATCTTTCTTCAATTTTGTTTCCGGGATAACGACGATATCAGACTTGCGATACTGCACTAGTTTCAAGTTTAAATCCACCTTGATTAAAACAGGAGATAGAGAGTTGAGTACTTGTGTATTCAACGTCCTCTGCTGCAATATGGCCTGTGCGGCCTGGGTCTCGCCTCGCGCCGCCTCACCCTCGTCCCCTTGAGACGGAAATGCGCCATATTTGCCACCTTGTTGTTTCTGTCGATAATTTGGGCTTTGCTGAGAGCTTGAGCGCCACCCACCCTCTACACCCGCTCCACGCTGATGTCAAGCGCCGCGATGAGTTCTCCTGCCAGGGTTCGTCCGTTTCGGAAGGAAGGTGAGCCGCTGAGATGTTGCCCTCGGGCTGGATCTCGTCCTCAGGGTGGATCTTCTCCAGGCGGGCTGCGATCCCCTCCAGGACAGTGACACGGTCACGCAGAAAGCCTACTTCTTTATTGACGTCAATCATCGATATCATACAATGGAGAAGGACGTCATTCATCGCTTCGCTGTCGAGTTCTTCGGCTGCATTGCAAGCTTCCATCTCCCTTAGCCGTGGGAAGATGCCGTCGAGGCGTTGGCTGGTCGCCACACTCTGCCCAGGGGGGAGGAGGGGGTTGAGCCGTGGAGGGTGTCCTCTCTCGTTTCCGCTCAAACCCAATCTTTATTCACGAAAAAAAATCATCATCATCATCATCATCATCTCCATCATCTCCTCCATCTCCTCCATCTCCATCATCTCCTCCATCTCCTCCATCTCCTCCATCTCCTCCATCTCCTCCATCTCCTCCATCTCCTCCATCTCCTCCATCTCTAGTCATCGATGGAGAATGGGAAAGGGAGGGGGAAGGGAGAGGAAGAGGGAAAGGGAAATTAAAAAGGAAAAGGAGATAGAAAGGCCGAGTAAGAGGCGCAAAACAAAGAAGAGGAAAGTAAAAAAGAGAGAGGAAAACCTCCCGATTTTATTTTGCTCGTGGAGTGAAAGTAGGTGAAAGTATATGTAGATCCATATGCATATATCAATTTTATTTCCCCCCCCCCCTTTTTTTTATTAAAGGAGAAGATGATCGGCCTCAACTTCGCAGACGAAACGGACTCGAAGAATTTCCACGCTGCTGTCAGTAACCTGCTGTTGAATCGCAAGAGGAAGAGAGAAGGTCAGCTTCGAAACGATTTTGGTCGTTAAACGTTTATCCGCTTTCGAGTTACAAATGTGTGCATCTCATTTCGTAAATTCGTTTTTACTTTATTTGCGTCGAAGTCTTATTCTTATGTTAAGTAATTTGACTTGCTAAATGGGACTGTCTGGAGCACTGTATTTTTGGCGAGGAAATGTGGGTTGATTCTTCTCGATTTTTCTGTAAATCTAGAAATATGTAGATTTGTCAGTGAAATATTACACATTTCTTCCTTCCATCTTATTTCTTCTATCCTCTTCTCCATTCCTCTTTTTCTGTCGTTTCCTTTACTTTGCCTCTTTTCTTTCTTTTCTTTCTTCTTCTTTTCGCTTTCCCTATTTCTTTACCCCCCCCCCCTCTCTCTCTCTCCTCTCTCTTTCTTCTCTCTCTCTTCTCTCTCTCTTCTCTCTCTCTCCTCTCTATTTCTTCTCTCTCTCTTCTCTCTATCTCTTCTCTCTCTCTTCTCTCTCTCTCCTCTCTATTTCTTCTCTCTCTCTTCTCTCTCTTTTCTCTCTCTTTTCTCTCTCTTTTCTCTCTCTTTTCTCTCTCTTTTCTCTCTCTTTTCTCTCTCTTTTCTCTCTCTTTTCTCTCTCTTTTCTCTCTCTTTTCTCTCTCTCTCTTTTCTCTCTCTCTTGTCTCTCTCTCTTTTCTCTTTCTCTTTTCTCTCTCTTGTCTCTCTCTCTTTTCTCTCTCTTGTGTGTCTCTCTCTTGTGTGTCTCTCTCTTGTCTCTCTCTCTCTTGTCTCTCTCTCTCTTGTCTCTCTCTCTCTTGTCTCTTTCTCTCTCTCTCTTTCTCTCTCTCTCTCTTTCTCTCTCTCTCTCTTTCTCTCTCTCTCTCTCTTTCTCTCTCTCTCTCTCTTTTTTCTCTCTCTTGTCTCTCTCTCTCTCTTTTTTTTCTCTCTCTTTTTTCTCTCTCTCTTTTTCTCTCTCTCTCTCTCTTTTCTCTCTCTCTCTCTTTCTCTCTCTCTCTCTTTTTTTCTCTCTCTTTTCTCTCTCTCTCTTTTTTTTTCTCTCTCTTTTTTTTCTCTCTCTCTTTTCTCTCTCTTTTTTCTCTCTCTTTTTTCTCTCTCTCTCTCTTTCTCTCTCTTTTTTCTCTCTCTCTCTCTTTTCTCTCTCTCTCTTTTTCTCTCTCTCTTTTTTCTCTCTCTCTCTTTTTTTTCTCTCTCTCTTTTTTTTCTCTCTCTCTTTTTTTCTCTCTCTCTCTTTTTTTTTTCTCTCTCTCTCTTTTTTTTCTCTCTCTCTCTTTTTTTTCTCTCTCTCTCTTGTTTTTCTCTCTCTCTCTTGTTTTTCTCTCTCTCTCTTGTTTTTCTCTCTCTCTCTTGTTTTTCTCTCTCTCTCTTGTTTTTCTCTCTCTCTCTCTTGTTTTTCTCTCTCTCTCTCTTGTTTTTCTCTCTCTCTCTCTTGTTTTTTCTCTCTCTCTCTCTTGTTTTTCTCTCTCTCTCTCTTGTTTTTCTCTCTCTCTCTCTTGTTTTTCTCTCTCTCTCTTTTTTTTCTCTCTCTCTCTTGTTTTTCTCTCTCTCTCTCTTGTTTTTCTCTCTCTCTCTCTTGTTTTTCTCTCTCTCTCTCTTGTTTTTCTCTCTCTCTCTCTTGTTTTTCTCTCTCTCTCTCTTGTTTTTCTCTCTCTCTCTCTTGTTTTTCTCTCTCTCTCTTTTTTTTCTCTCTCTCTCCCTCTCTCACTTTCCTCCCCCTCCCCCTTCCCCTTTTCCCAGAAATCAATGAAATCCTCTTGATATTTTCCAATCGCCCTTCCTGGTGACCCGACCCTGGCCTCCCGAGCAGAGCGCATGCGGCAAGGGATGCAGAAACACCAGCAGCAATTGAGGTCTGTGGAGAACCAGCCGACCATGACGACGGCAAGATCTCAGGAGACGGTCCACCAGCCATCCAATATCACCAATAACAAAGCGATGTTGCAGAGAGAACCTAAAGAGAGGAGGAAGTTCAACTTGAACATAAGAGGCAAAGAGAAGAAGAAGAATTTGAGGTAAAGAGGAGTTGGTGTCAACGTCAGATTGCATTGTTGCTGGTATAACGTCATTATTATTTTCCAGAAACGGGGGAAAAAAAAGACAGATGAAGAAATATATGGCCATTTTTCTCTTTCCCTTTTGGACAAAGACTTGCATCTTTTCCTTTTTATGTCCTCTTCCATCCTTCTACTTGCCACTGGAGGAACATTTGTATTTCCATTGCAGGAAAGCCATGATCGGAGGACCCACTAACTTCAAGCACCTTAGCCACGCTGGTTTCGACCAGGACAATAAGCTCAATGTGTTCTCTGACCAGAAGTTTGACGATGAACTCATGGATTTATTTTTAGCTGTGAGTATCAAGTAATCGTAGCTTAAATGCTGACAGGAATCTTAGGAAATTAAATGTCTATGCGGCACTGTTAGGTGTTATTGTAATTGTGATTTTATATTGCAGCGTTTTACTATTTTATTCCTTTATTCATAGCTACCTTACTCCAGAGAGTTCCATAATGCAACAATTGTTCTATCATATGCAAATTCTCGGACTTGAGCCAGTGATGAGAGTCAAAACAGATTGCAAAATTTACTCCCCATTTCTGCTGCAACCTCCTCAGGTCGGCCTGAAAAAGCAGCAGATGGAGGACCCGGAGACGCGGAAGTTCGTCTACGATTTCATCATTCAGTCCGGCGGACTCGAAGAGGCCAAGCGGGAGAACCAGAGGTACTCCACCCGCCGCCACGTCGAGGACTGGCAAAGCAGCGCCCAACACAGGCCACTTCCTCCAGTGCCTCCTCTGGCACCCGCTCCTCCACCACCCATTCCTTCATCATCCACTCCACCACCACCACCACCACTGGCAACCCTTCCACCGTCTCCTTCACCACCTACATCATTCCCTCCACCGCCTCCACCACTAAAGCAGTCAGCAGCTTCGCCACCATGGCAGTCAAGGCCTCTCCCTCCTCTTCCGCCTGTAAGACAAGGTGAGAGACTTCTTCATGCATAAAAGACCACACAAACTCTCGATCAATCTATATCTACATAAATTGCATCAATATCTATACTTATCTTTATCATCATCATTAATCAGGGAATCAGGTTGAAAGCACGGCTTGGTTGCTCCTGACATTTAAACATTATCATGCCGGAACTTATTCATAGATCTGATTGTTTTTTCCTTGCAAGATTACGGAGGTCGCAGTCCAGGTTCTCGGATCCACGTAGGCATGGCTCCTTCACCGCCACCCCCAGTTTCGTCTATGACTTCGGCACCACCTCCACCACCACCTTCTGGGCCTGCTCCTCCCCCTCCCCCTCCCCCACCGCCGCCTCCACCGATCTCCGCGAGCTCCGCGGCTCCTCCCCCACCGCCCCCTCCTCCGCCTTCCGGCGGGCTCTCCTCCTCTGCTAACCCTCGCTCAGCTCTCCTGCAACAGATACAGGGAGGCAAGAACCTCAGGGTAAGTGGCTCGTCCGTGTTAACACTATAGATTTACATTTTTCCCTTTTAATCAGAATACATTATGAAATTTAAGACGAAATTCGTAAGAGTCTATTTATTACCTCTTCCTTCTGTAATAGAAAGTAGACAGGAATGCTGCCCCCGCCCCCGCGCCTGACAGCCGCGGCCAGCTCTTAGAAGACATCAAGTCGGGCGTGAAGCTGCGCAAGGTAAGCGTCCTGTAGTAAAGTTCGTGACTTTGTCTTTTGACAACTTAACATTTATGCTTGAAGATATCGAAGATTTTATAAAGTTTAGTCGATTTAATATATAAGTGTATGAATGAACATGTAGATTCAATTGAGTAATCAAGAAGCAATCTAGAAGATTTCCTCCGAAAGTGTAACAACGAACCTGTTGATTTTTGTACGATCATTTTGAAACGCTCATCATTCTTATCCTGAGCAATGACACCGAGCACCCTCTCCCGGGCACAGGTGGAGGCCGCTGAAGCGAAGGAGACGGACCCCAACGAGCCAGTGGGACTCACAGGGATGGCCCTGGACCTCCACCGCGCGCTGCAGGAGAGGTCCAACTTCATCGCCCTCTCAGACTCTGAGGAATCCTTAGGCGACGACGACGACGACGAGTGGGATGAGGACGACTGAGTGGGGCTGTTGAGGGTCGTGCTTTGGCGAGGCTGGGTCCAGAGTCTGCCCTCCTTTTCCTGCGCTTGGCCTTATATGTTGCTTTTTTGTGGTAGGCTGTAGCGTTATATCATTTGGGTTTCATTTTAGCTGTACATTCGAGTGTATGTTTTTACGAAACATTATAACGGGAGATAAAATGTGTTTGATTGAGCTTGTGTTTTATATCTTATCAGTGTATGGTAACTAAAATTGGGTATGTTCGATGATAATGACCGTAGATGTTTAACCGTTTATGAAAACGCATCCTTTAATTTTTAGGAATCGAGCTTGTATTCTAAAATATTGTGCAAATGATATATATTCATGTAATGTAATGTATGTATATACTGATATAATTTAATTTGTATCTAACTTGTATTATCACTTTTCTACAAAAATATCTACATTGCATTTCTACAAAAATACACTAACTATTATTCAACAAACTTGTTAAAATGAACGCGTGAATGTATATCTTTTTATGTTAATAAACGTAAATAAACGGTGAAAAATACAGGTTTCTCTTACCCTTTTTCCCACTAGAACTTATCAGAACTTTGCAATTAATTAAATTTAAGATTAACAGCTCAAAAAGTGCATCTCACACTCTTGTTCAACCTACGGAAAAAATCCCTACAGTATGGCATGTTATATGTGCAGTGAAATATATAGAAGAGAGCCTGAGAAAGAGCAGAAAAAACTAAATTTAGATCTACAGAAGAATATTAAGGAATACCACGGGGAACCAACGAGAGGCAAAGACAACCAGGATAAAGGAAAGCAGGTAAAGAGAAAGGCATCGGGACGTCTAGGACAGGATCTAAGAAGACCCACCAATGAACACCTCGGTCTTCCAGGAAAAGCGTAGGGCGACTGACAAGAGGAAGACATTTGAGACACACACACACAGACGCACACAGACACACAGACGCACACAGACACACAGACGCACACAGACACACAGACGCACACAGACACACAGACGCACACAGACACACAGACGCACACAGACACACAGACGCACACACACACACACACACACACACACAAAAAAAAAAAAAAAAAAAAAAACGAACCTGATAAAAGACCTAACAAGAACGAGAAGACACAATAGATACACCTATTCTAAGGGCAAAACGAGAGGCCAAGAGCTGAAGATCGAACCAATGGGAAGGCACAGTGGTATGATGGCAAGGAGGCGCCATATTCTCTCCTCTGTTCTCGACAATGACTTTACTTTGGGCGCACTATTTTTATTATTTTAGGAACGGTTGCGATTCTGTATCTTATCATGTAGACAAATGTGTGAATGTAATCATGAGAGTGATAACAGTAGCTAAAAAGTACTCACAGTGTAGAACTCTATGCGAGTTTCAGAATAAACAAACTTACCACAGAATTTGAAGACCAAGAATTTTATAACGGCTCCAAATGCGGATCCGCTTCAAAACCGAATATAATCAGCAGATATTTTTTGTTTACAATCCACCCGTTAAAAAACACGAGCAAATAAAAGTTAGGTTTGAGTAACGCTTGGTTTATCAAATTTACCGAGATTGTCCCAAACATCTTCAGAACATTAAAACGAAGCGGAGAATTTATCATAATGAGTCATATAATCTTCATTGTTAGTATTATCTTTATTATCAATATCATTTCTACTCACTGCCACTACTTCAACATTAACAAGCTAACATTTTAATCAAAAGCATACCACTTCTCAAATCACCATTCATATCAGCTTCAACGATAATGACCTTCGCGAGCGGTGCTCAAAAAAATAGTTTTGAAACACACTGTTGTAAATATGAAGCTCTAATCAAATATATAACATAAGATTAACATTAACTCTGTACTGATTTCATGACCGCCATTTCGAAGGTTTATATGCCTTAGTGACTACGTAAGGGTCAAAGGAATTACAGAGCATACCACAACGACACCACAGGTCATACCACCTAACCATGCAACCGCAAAAAATATAAAACGCACCGATAGCTTTTTATGTACTTATTTATTTTTTGTCTTGAGAATGTGCATGGCCAAGATTTTACTGTTAATACTAACTTAAATGCCGTTACAATTCTTATAAATCGATTTTCGTGTTCTTTCAGGGTTTTTTTTGTTATTCCATTTTTAGTTTATTGATTAATAACTTTTACGAAACAAAATGAAAAATGTGGATGGATATACAGCATACATAGGAATACGGAGACATTGGCAATACTTGTTGCCCAATAATCATTATATATACACATTATATATATACATGTGTATATGTATCATATATATATGTGTATATGTATCATATATGTGTATATGTATCATATATATATATCATATATATATATATATATATATATATATATATATATATATATACACATCATCAACATCATCAGCCTGAGTCAATCCACTGCAGGACGTAAGCCTCTCTCAATCTTTCCCAAC
>NC_061820.1:13854381-13864381 GCF_019202785.1 Penaeus chinensis
GTAGGACTGACAATGTTTTGCCAATGTCACCTCGCACGTCACATGGCAACCTGTCGTCGTAAATCACACTCGAGGTCCTCCTGCATATGAACCATTCTTCCGGGTGCAGTTCGTTCCCCAGTTGTGGTGCGTTTCTGGGTCTCCAGTGTGCTCTTGATGACCCGCCTACCCTCTGCCCCTCTCAGGCACGTGGCTCCTGGCGACCATCCAGTTGTGAAAAACCAGCTCTGCCCTTTGACCTCTCGAGGGTAGGCGGGCATAGGGGAAGGGGGGTAGGAGCAGTAAGGGGGACAAGACGTCCTTAGGCCCTCCACCCCTGTTATTGATTCCTTCGACTCGCACACCTGGTCTGTTGCGAGTCCTGCTACTCCTTGCCTGATGAAAAGCATGCAATCCAAGAGCGGTACTTGAGTGCGGGTGCTCCAAATATACCTGGGAGGATTTTAGAGAACTGAACAGGCAGGGAGTTTGGCTGTTTATAGAGAGTTCATTTTCTGTCCATGGCTGGCGTTGATCCATACCCTTGTATCAGCTTTGGAAAATCCGGTTTTTTAATTAATTGTGAAATTATAATTTATAATGTTGCCTCTTGAAATATGTATTCATAGAGAGAAACATAAAAAAACAAACATAGAAAAGTACTGTATAAATGGAAAGATAGATAGATAAGTAAATAGATAGACAGATAGATAGATAGATTAGATAAATAGATAGATAGATAGATTGACTAGATAAATAGATAGATAGATTAGATAGATTGATAAATAGATAGAAAGATAGAGAAAAGAAAGAGAAAATTGGAGAAAGGAGAGAATGAAAAAGAAAATAAACGAGAAGAGCAGAAATATCCAAAAATATCGTATTCTTGCTATCAACAAAATATATCAAGACCCTGTAAAACACCAATAAATAATACCCACCCATAAACTTAGACCAAATGCATCAATACCATTTACGAATCACCGCTTGATATCTCCCTCACTTATCTGCTGTCTTCATTTCTTTTTTTTTTCTAACATTTAATGCAAAAGGCAAGGTTGTTCTCGCGCCCTCTCTCGCTCGAGGATTATACAAAAGTTGTCATTGGCGCCGGGTTTTATCCCCCAGGGCGCCGGGCTTGCCAAAGGCGCCGCTTAGGGAGGGGAAGTGGGACCCAGACCGGTGAAAGGGAGAAAGAGTGCGGGTGACGGAATACTGAATTCAGCATTAGTGAGAGAGAGAGAGAGAGAGAGAGAGAGAGAGAGAGAGAGAGAGAGAGAGAGAGAGAGAGAGAGAGAGAGAGAGAGAGATAAGGGGAGGGAGAAGGAGAAGGAGAAGGAGAAGGAGAAGGAGAAGGAGAAGGAGAAGGAGAAGGAGAAGGAGAAGAAGGAGAAAGAGAAGAAGGAGAGAGAAAAGAAGGAGAGATAGAAGACGGAGAAAGAGAAGAAGGAGAAAGAGAAGGAGAAAGAGAAGAAGGAGAAAGAGAAAAAGGAGAAAGAGAGGAAGGAGAAAGAGAAGAGGGAAAACGAGAAGAGGGAGAAAAAGAAGAGAGAGAAAGAGAGGAGGGAGAAAGAGAAGAGGGAGAAAGAGAAGAAGGAGACATAGAAGAAGGAGACATAGAAGAAGGAGAAAGAGAAGAAGGAGAAAGAGAATGAGAAAGAGAAGAAGGAGAAAGAGAAGAAGGAGAAAGAGAAGAAGGAGAGAGAGAAGAAGGAGAAAGAGAAGAAGGAGAAAGAGAAGAAGGAGAAAGAGAATGAGAAAGAGAAGAAGGAGAAAGAGAAGAAGGAGAAAGAGAAGAAGGAGAAAGAGAAGAAGGAGAAAGAGAAGAAGGAGAAAGAGAAGAAGGAGAAAGAGAAGAAGGAGAAAGAAAAGAAGGAGAAAGAGAAGAAGGAGAAAGAGAAGAAGGAGAAAGAGAAGAAGGAGAAAGAGAAGAAGGAGAAAGAGAAGAAGGAGAAAGAGAAGAAGGAGAAAGAGAAGAAGAAAGAGAGAGAGAGGGAGAAAGGGAGAAAGGGAGAAAGGGAGAGAGAGAGAGAGAGAGAGAGAGAGGGAGAGAGAGAGAGAGAGAGAAAGAAAGAGAAAGAGAGAGAGAGAGTGAGAGATGAAAGAGAGAGAGTGAGAGATGAGAGATAGAGAGAAAGAGATAGATAGACAGATACATATATATATATATATATATATATATATATATATATATAAATATATATATAGATAGATAGATAGAGAGATAGAGTGAGTGAGAGATGAGAGACAGACAGACACACACAGAGAGAGAGAGAGAGAGAGAGAGAGAGAGAGAGAGAGAGAGAGAGAGAGAGAGAGAGAGAGAGAGAGAGAGAGAGAGTGAGAGATAGATAGATAGATAGATAGATAGATAGAGAGAGAGAGAGGAGAGGAGAGAGAGGAGAGAGGAGAGAGGAGAGAAGAGAGAGGAGAGAGAGAAGAGAGAGTGAGAGAGAGAGAGAGATAGAGAGAGAGAGAGAGAGAGAGAGAGAGAGAGAGAGAGAGAGAGCGAGAGAGAGAGAGAGAGAGAGAGAGAGAGAGAGAGAGAGAGAGAGAGAGAGAGAGAGAGAGAGAGAGAGAGAGAGAGAGAGAAATAACAAAAATAGATACAAAGCGAGAGCGACGTCAGTGTTAAGGCATAGAGGAACTACAAATGGAAAGCCTCTGTAACTCATCAGCCGTGTTCCCGGGGCTTGCGGTGAGCGGTGTGCATACACGACTTTAAATAGACATACACTCACGCGTGCATACGTCCATCTTTAAGCCATCCGCCCACCCGGCCACGTACACGCCCACGAGAATGAGCATTAGCTAGTTCGCCTTCGCCTCCGCCCGCGCAACCACTCACCTTCCACGCGAACCATGAGGCCAAAACGCCCACTTTGGCATATACCTTCCACACGCCCCTCATGCCTTGCGTGGACGTTACCTCCTAATTTCCATATCAATATGAAGACGCACAGGTATATTCACTTATAGGCTCGCATGCACGTACACACGCACGCACACACACACACACACACACACACACACACACACACACACACACACACACACACACACACACACACAGACACACACACAGACACACACACACACACACACAGTTTCCTCTTCCAGCCGGAGACAACACAGCTCCAGATCCCACGCTTGCACCTGCCACGGTTATTGGCCTCAGAGTTACACGGTTATTGTATATGATAGCAGGTATTTTGAAAAAGGTGGCGAGGGGGAAGTGTTTCTCTGTATTTCTCTGAGCCGGGGTCGCAGGCTGGTATTTTTGTTTTATATATATGAGGTGCTATAAGGTATATGAGATAGTATGAAATGGAATACCTGAATGTTTGTCAAAGATTTATGTATTTGATGCTTCTTGTTGCAGTAATTATGGCAGTACTAATAGATGTTTTTATTGTCTCATTACTAAGATTGTATAATTTTAAAGAATTTTTAAGGCAAGGTTTGTTTTCGGTATAGCGGGCGTTCTGCAAGGTAATGATGATTTTAAACGTTAAAAGTTAAAATGAGTGACAGAAAAAGAGAAGAAAATAAAATAAAACAGAAGACAACAAGAAAAAGAAAAAAAAGAAAAAAGAATAAAAAAAAAAACTGCTGCCATCACGACCCATAGTTACCCCCCCCCCTCCCGTAGTCTATTATGAGTGAAGGATTTGTTTTTTATTTTTGTTATATCTATTTTTCTTTTATTTTTGTTTTGTGGTTAGGCCACTTTAGCTCCTCTGGTCCTTCTTGAGGTTGGCTCTTAATTGGTCTAATTATCCTTCCACTTCTAAAAGGCAATTTCAGGTCCTTTACGAAAGCTTCTGATAAACTTTTGACCTCTCGCAAAATAGCAATAGGGAGATAGAGTAATCACCTTTGTCGTGGCTTTTATTTTATATGTACATACACACACACACACACACACACACACACACACACACACATATATATATATATATATATATATATACATATGCATACACATATATATGTGTGTGTGTGTGCGTGTGTGTGTATGCATGCATGTATATAAATGTATGTATGTATATATATGTATATGTATATGTATATATAAATAAATTTTCATATATAGCCATGACATTTATTTTCATATGTATATGAGAAAATTATAGTCATCCTACCCACACTTACCCGTATCATTACATCAGTCGGAATGTTCCAATTACCTTCATCACACCCCGGCCGTCATCGCAAGCTCCTCTCGCCATCGCGTCGACCCCATCACAAAAAGGCCCCGCCCGTCGACCCTTAAATGGCGAACAGGTGATCGCCGTGTGGCTAAGGGACTCCAGGTTCTTGATGGATAGGCCGCGTTGGGTAATTTCCAAGATGGATGGATAAAGAGTGGGGCCATGGGTAATGCCCGGGCTAATGTGAAGAGTCATGGGTATGTTGCGTGGCTGAGGTGGTCGTAGGGGCTCTGCGAGAAGGAATTTAATGGGGGAAAAGAGAGAAAAGAATAGGTGGGGGAGTTTGTTTAGCAGCAGGGACTTGGCCCAAAAAAGGAAGGAACGGATTTGATTATTATTTATCTACGCGAATACATAACAACAAAGGAACCTAATTTCAGTGTAGGAAGGAATCCATGAACTAAAAAAAACCTCAGATATTTATATGACTTAAATAGAGATAAAAGTTTAGACCCTAGTCGCAAAGGAACATCAAAGGGATGCACGTTGATGATGAAATATTTTGTACACATTCCAGGTACGAATTGTTCACGAGACCGAAGGAGGACGAGCTGCGTCTTGTGAGGTGCGCCGCATAACCCACGTGAGTACAATGAGGAATATTCTCCTGAAAATTGGATCGAATTTGTAAACGTCCGAAGGAGCAAATGGCTACAATTTAGGCTAGTTAAAACTCGTACAGCATCAGCGTGATAAGTGGTTCACTATTTTACATATTTTCCCGCTGACAGAAAAAGAAGAATTGTTCAGATATGTGGGTTAATGAATGGATGGAATGTATCTCTAACAAAGAAGAGGCATGATGGATCGCCGCCGTTAAGAAAGCCTCGGCTGTCGGCAGATGCTTTAGGATATTGCCATAGTTCAGCTCGCTCCTAGTCATTGGTTGCCATGGAAAAACGCCAGGGATCGGAATAGGGTGGAGGGACGCTGGGAGGGAGAGGGAGAGAGGGAGGGAGAGCCAGTACGCCGTGTGATTTTGCAAGAGTTAAGTGACTGCCCATTGTAAGTGGACCTTTGCTGACCTCCGTTAATCGCCATCATTATCCTCATTGCCGTCCTCATCATCGGCATCATCAAGTCAAGAATTGAGAATAACGTCTGTTTGTCTAGGTAAAAACGCGCGGTAAACTTACTCAACCAACACATCACAACTACAAAACAAGAAATCAAGACACAAATCAAGACACATCACAACCTATAGTTTACAGCCGGAAAACAAATTAGGGTCGTGTCACAATCAGAAAAAAAGAACAAGAAAATTATAAAACACAAAATACAGCAAAACCGACACACAACAATAAGAAGACCTCACAAACACAAAACAAAATACCAAACACAGTTCGCTCACCAAACACAACCAACGGCCTATAATCCCAAACAACGAAACAACTGAACCACTTACAATCTTCAATCCACAAAACAACACAACAGCTTTCGGAACAAAAACAACCTACAACTATAAAACACAACCAGCAACTTACGAAACAACAAACCTACTAAAAAAACAATGAACAATAAAAAACAACTTACAGCCGCAAAATACAACAACCAAGTCACGAAACGACAAACCTACACAAACGAAGAACAAAAACAAACAAACAAACAAACAAACGAGCAAATCAACAACAAATACACCTTACAACTCACAAAACACAACGCAACCACCGGCTTACGAAACGGCAAACCGCAAGGCGAAACCGAACCAACCAAACGGTTTCGGATTCACGGATTCGCCGCTTCGTAATTGCGTTCCGGAGATCGAGATTGCCCAAGACAAACCAGTTTACTCACTCGGGAAGACTCATTAGAGTCACTTCATTCCAAAACCTCGCGGAATATTGTGTAATTAACTGCGACTAATTAGGTTACTCGCCGGGTGAAGCAACTTACGTAATTAAGCGCTGGATTTGCGATGTATTCATTATGTTGATAAAAGTTCTCGTGCGCTTTTGGATAAGCGAAGGGAAAAAGAAGAGAAGTTTGGCGTTTTTTTTTTTTTTTTTTTATACTTGGGTAATTATGGGATGTACGTTAGGGAAAGCATAATGCTATGAAGTTATGTGAAATGTCTCTAACAGTAAATGTCCTTTGAAGGCGCAACTATCCGGAAACTTTTCACGCACATGCACCCTTCCACATGATTATATGTGTGTATGTGTGTGTGTGTGTGTGTGTATGTGTGTGTGTGTGTGTGTGTGTGTGTGTGTGTGTGTGTGTGTGTGTGTGTGTGTGTGTGTGTGTGTGAGTGTGTGTATGTGTATGTGTGTGTGTGTACATGTGCGTGTGCGTGTATGTGTGTGTGTGTGTGTGTGTATCTCTGTATGTGTATATGTACGTGTGTATGTTTTCCTAGTATATGAATTTAGGTGTGTGTACATGTGTGTAAAAATAAGCTGTGTACAAACAGACTCCACATGTGAAGTCTGCGCCATAAATAGCCCCTCCTGTACTTGGATGAGAAAGCCAGACCAAACAAAACCGCAGGAAAATAGAAATGGACCATTAGAGGAGATATTTTCCAGATAACTCTCCAACATGCCATTTTTTTTTTGCGAATTTGGAACTAGACAAGACATCTACAATAACACATCAACCTATACCACTGCCTTCGTAGATTTAATCCCATGGTATCACACACAGACTCTGTTTGAAACAAGACGGAAATGTTTTATAAATTCATGGGTTGGACTGATCGTTGCTTATTCGAACTGCGTTTAGAGGGCGAATAGTTAGCGGCAAACAGTTTACGGATTGGACCTAAGAGTGCTGAGTGAGCCTACAGATAAAGCGTCAGTCCAACTCACTGTATATTTAGCTGAAGTTTTCGTTCTTTTCTGTAGATTATGAAACGGGTCTTTGCATCAGATTTGTAATTTTATGTAAAGCGTTACGATGGAGAGGATACTGTAATGAAGGTAATGATATGGGATTTGTTTTTTCTTATAAATTATTTAAATAGTAAAAGTATTAATATCATTACAGAGATTAACATATTATTCTATCGATATTGATAATGATGATAGTAATATAACCATATGTCTTTGGGTAAACTTACAATATTAATAACGAAAAAATACTAATATCACCAACAATAATGATAATCATGATTAATTATAGCAAAGATAATGATAAAAATACATTTCCAATGAAGGGTTTGTCATTATACGTTATCTTTAATTTTTATCAGTACTTTATTATGATTATGATAACTAACATTAACAACACTGACAGTATCGGCTGTAATGCTAATGATATTGTAACCAATGATATTTATAACGATGTAATACTAATAACCATGATAGTGACAGTTATGAAGACTATATTAGTGCTAATAAGGATGCACAGATAATGAAGGTATCACCCATTGCATAATAATACAGTGCAATTATGAAGGCGATATTAATAAAACCAACAACGGCATTTTTTATGCACACACACACACACACACACACACACACAGACAAACACACACACACACACACACACACACACACACACACACACACACACACACACACACACACACACACACACACACACACACACGCAAACACACACACACACACACACACACACGCACATAAACATCTACCCACACACAGTAATAAACAAAAAGTAAGGTACACTGCAGGCGAAATGACTCTCCCAGCCTGTTTAACTCTCCGTCAGCCCTGCTTTGATTAGCTCGGTCTTACTGGGACTGGCACTCCCGATCAGCGATTGCGAGGAGAGTGCCACTTCATTATTATTGCTGTTGTTGCTGATTCTGCTGTTTTTTGGTGTTGTTATCGGGGTTAATATCGCTGTTGTTCTTGTTAGTGTGACTGTCATTGATAGTATCATTATTATTGTTTTTGTTATTGTTATTAATCGCAGCGGGAGTATAACTGTTAATGTAATTATTAGTATTAGAACATTTATTGGCATTAAAACTTTTCTTCATTAGATGTAGCTTTGTGTTATCATAGATTTATTGTTTCACTTATTTTAGTATGCAAGAGGTACTGTTTATTCAATTAATTAATTATGGAAAAAGTTACTGATCAGTCGTGATGAAAATTTATAGCCCAGGGGCAGTTAATTAAGGAGTGGACGTGTGGACTAGGTTATGATTGGTGTGGATATTTTTTTTTTTTCTTTTTTAGATTAAAAAGGGTTGATGGTTACGAAAGGTGGATAGGTAGAACATCTGGGCAGACCAAGAATAGGAAAAATGTTAGCAGTTTAATAATTCATCAGTTCAGACGAACGGCTTTTTGTGGGTGTTTACTAATTATCAATGTTTTTCTTCGTCGTTAAAGTTGCCATTTCATAAATCATGTCATCTTAGAAATTATTATGCTTTTGAGACTTGTCACTTTCCTTGTTATTTATATGAACTCTTCAGGAGCATGCGCAGTGGGGGGGGGGGGGGGGGGGGGAGTACCACCAGATACTGCAATCTATCTTTCAGTGATTTATCGCTTGCAGATTTATCCCCGTCGTAAATTATCCTATAGTTAAAAAATAATAAAAACTAGAGATTAAAAGATGCACGTTTAATGGTTCGTAAAGCTGGCAGGTATATCGAAATTATGAACCTCAAGATGCATGTTAAGATTTTCGTCAGCGCCGACCATTCAGCGTCAGCATAAGAATATTAATGGTGTTTGAAAGCCAACGTCATTGGTGGCTTTGGTAAGGCCAGCCAGGTGACTTATGGCGCTGGGTCAGGGCGCTGCGTCGCCGCGAGCTGTCCGCTTTGCGTTTTAATGGTTTTGGGGTAAATTTGTCCCCAATACATCACGGAGAAGGAAGATGGCACGCTGACAGGCCCTTGAAATAGTCCCATTAGGGCGGGTGAGAGAGAGGGCGGCGCTGGGCGAGACTTGTGGGAATATTTGACTAAAAGAGAATGTACACACACACACACACACACACACACACACACACACACACACACACACACACACACACACACACATACATACACATACACACACACACACACAGATATATATATATATATATATATACATATATATATATATATATATATATATATATATATATATATATATATATATATATATATATATATACGCATACACATACACATATATATACATAAAATGATATATATATATATATATATACATAAACATATATATATATATACACATATACATATATATATGTGTATATATATGTTATAAATATGTCATATATATTTTTCTTTTTCTTTTATTCTTCATACTTTCCTTTTTTTTAACCAGGACAAAAACATTCAAGATGAAACAAAATCAACCACATTGATATGCAAATCTTGTTATCTGATATTATAATAGTCTACGTTGACCAGCGAATCCATCTCCTCTGTCTGAAGATTATACAGTCATCCGTCACGCGTCATTTACGGGTCCCTCCACCCCCTCCCCCTACCGACTCCTAGCTTCGCATATATATATATATGTGTGTGTGTGTGTGTGTGAGTGTATCTATGTATATATATATATATATATATATATACATACTTAGATAAATACAGATAGATAGATACAGATAGAGACAGATACTAGATAGAGATGGAGAAAAGATAAGTGATAGATAGATACAGATAGCGATAGATAATAGAAAGTAAGATTGATTGATAGATAGTAAATAAATAGATAGATAGATTGACTGATAGATTGAGACAGATAAAGAGAGAGTAAGGGAGAAAGGGAGAGAGAGAGAGAGAGAGAGAGAGAGAGAGAGAGAGAGAGAGAGAGAGAGAGAGAGAGAGAGAGAGAGAGAGAGAGAGAAAGAAAGAAAGAAAGAAAGAG
>NC_061820.1:13869381-13871881 GCF_019202785.1 Penaeus chinensis
TATCATAATAGGATATTAGGGCTTGAAAATTGTTTTAACTAATATTTTAGACGTGATTTATTTTATTTACGCTTGATCATCGTCATCGTCATCATCATCGTCATCGTCATTATCATCATCATCGTCGCCGTCGTCGCGTTATCGTCATCGTCTTCGTCATCGTCATCGTCATCATCATCGTCATAGTCATTATTATCATCATCGTTGACGTCGTCGTCGTCATCGTCATCGTCATCGTCATCGTCATCGTCTTCGTTATCATCATCATTATCGTCATCGTCATCGTCATCGCCATCGCCATCGCCATCGTCATCGTCATCATCATCATTATTATTATTGTTATTGCTATTATAATGATTATTATTATTATTCTTGCTATTATTATTATCATCATCATTATCATTATTGTGCTTATTATTATCATTACTGCTACACGTGATTAACGTTTTTAGATACATCATCAACGGCTTTTTACACTTTTTTTCATTGATCAGCGGGTTTTAAAACGAAATCAAGATTTTTTTTTTTATATAAGAGTTTTTAACGCGTGATCAACGGTTTGTCACACATGATTAACTTTTTTTATACTTGATCTTTTTTCAACTCAAATCCAAGGTTTTCTCTTTAAATATATATATATATATATATATATATATATATATATATATTTTTTTTTTTTTTTTTTTTTTTTTTTTTTTTTGCTGCGCGTGGACATTTTTATGTTTTTCCACGCAATTAAAGATTTTTTTTTTCAAAGTGATCAATGTATTTTTTATTACATATGACCAACGTTTATTTATTTATCTATTTATTTACCTATTTGTTTCATTATTATTATCTTATATACACGTTTTACACGTGACCAGCTGCAAAGAAACGGCCCCTTTGTGTAGCTGGCAACGGTCCCTCGAACCCAAGTGGCAGTGAACTTGTTTCTCAAGGACAACCTCTCGGCCTCGAATATTTTTTTCCCCGCGCGTCACTTTGCTGGAAAAAAAGAGAAAAAAAGAAATGCATCTGAAATCTCAAACGGCTAAGAATTTTAAGTGTCAAGGTGGAAATAAAAAGTTGATGGTGATACAGCTTAAGGAATTTAGTTCCGGCGATGTTGGGGAAAAATTGCATTGAAATATTGATCTGCTTTCCATTCACTGATATGTTCATTGGTGTTTTGATTAATATTTATAAATCGGGTATTATTAATGTTTATTCATTGTACTCATCGATAAATTTTGTTATTCGTAGTTTACATACGTTTTTCATTCAACTCGTAAACAAAGAAACATTTTATTTTTCACCATTGGATTCATCAGTTATTTGTGAATGCAATGGTATCAATGTATTCATTAGAGACTATTACTACTTTTTTAATTAGAAAGTTTCCAAAAAAATTGCTATTAATTTAGTGTATGTGAAAATCGGTGGCGCTTAAGTAAGAGAAGAAGGGGGAAAATGTATATGAAGGCATGTGCGAACATGATAAACAAGGTTGGCGAAGAGAAGATAAACAAGAAAACAAAAATGTCGTGGACTTCCTAAAAGGTTAGGATGGTATGGAATAATTTCTGTGTGTCTGTGTGTTTGTGTGTGTGTGTGTGTGTGTGTGAGAGAGAGAGAGAGAGAGAGAGAGAGAGAGAGAGAGAGAGAGAGAGAGAGAGAGAGAGAGAGAGAGAGAGAGAGAGAGAGAGAGAGAGAGAGAGAGAGATAGAGAGAGAGAGAAAGGAAGGAAGAAAGAAAGAAAGAAAGAAAGAAAGAAAGAAAGAAAGAAAGAAAGAAAGAAAGAAAGAAAGAAAGAAAGAAAGAAAGAAGGAAATAAATAAACTATTAATTAAATAAATAAATAAATAAATAAATAAATAAATAAATAAATAAACAAAGAAAGAAAGAAAGAAAGAAAGAAAGAAAGAAAGAAAGAAAGAGAAAGAGAAAAAGACAGAAAGTAAGAAAGAGAGAGAAAGAGAAAAGACAGAAAGAAAGAAAGAAAGAAAGAAAGAAAGAGATATAAAAAGAGAAGATTGAAGAAACAACGAAACGAAACTAGTGGATACAATAAAAGAACTGAGCCACGTGATTCTAGGAAACTAACGAAAGATGAAACTGGGTTTGCAAGTCACCAGGGAAACGAACACAAGAGAAACATGAAAGACGGAACCGAGGACGGACGGGGGGAAAAAGACAAAAATCCAGGAAAATCAAAGAAAGGAAAATAGAACAGAAAGAAAATCGAATTAATACAGAGGGAATAATAAGGCAAAAAGTGTAAAACCGAGAGCAGACGCAGGGGCTGGTGAGGCAGAGGGAGCGGCGCCGGGAAGGAAGGCGCAATGTAAACAAAGGTGAGTCGGCCGCCTGTTGACGTCGCCCGCGGGGATGGGTCGGCAGTGCAGCGATACCACTCTGAGGTCATCGGCCGTTCGTCACCAGCTGCGAAATCGATCTGTGGCGAAGGAACTATGGTGAAGGGGACAGCGACGAAGGGGCTGTGGTGAAGGAAATCCGC
>NC_061820.1:13886881-13889381 GCF_019202785.1 Penaeus chinensis
GTGTACATGGTCTGACGTCCGTGCGCACACACAGCACAGTACTTAATACCCGCACACAGATGCTCTTAGACAAACAAGCGAACATAGATACACATGCACACACGCATAAATACACAACACGTGTGTGTGTGTGTGTGTGTATGTGTGTGTGTGTGTGTGTGTGTGTGTGTGTGTGTGTGTGTATGTGTGTGTGTGTGTGTGTGTGTGTGTGTGTGTGTGTGTGTGTGTGTATGTGTGTGTGTGTGTGTGTGTGTGTGTGTGTGTGTGTGTGTGTGTGTGTGTGTGTGTGTGTGTGTGTGTGTGTGTGTGTGTGTGTGTGTGTGTGTGTGTGTGTGTGTGTGAGTACATCTTCCAGTCTGGTTTATCTTCGGCACCATCTTGGACCCTGCGAGACACAGCTGACGTCACAGTTCGCCCAAAGAATGCATCAGCTCGCTCCTCGCCGGGGCAAAGTGGCCAGATAAGCATAGTGGCCACGGTGGCGGTGGCCATGCAAGCACCTTAACCAGATAGGAAATTACAAGCAAATTACGGAGGAGCAACTAGGCGATGCGGCCGGGCAGGCAGGGGTTGCAGTTGTGTACAGCGGCAGGGTGGCCAGGTGGTCCTCCCCTGCCGCTGATTGAGGATGCCCTGCGGTGCGCTCGGGTCCTGTAGCCTTCTACGCTGTAATCAGGGAGTCCTAAAGGAGGCCGCTCTCGGGAAGGAGTTGATTCAGGCGACGCAAAATCCGGTTGCTATGGTTACTATGGCTGCCACCGTTTCCTGCGTGTCCCTCACCTCGGGATCGGGTGGCAGGCTGCGGCCGCGTTTCGAAACTTCACCGCGAGAGAGAGAGGAAAGACTTTAAACACTGATTTTAGAAAATAATGTGAATGTGAGATTTTATTTTGCCTTCAGTTTATCACATTTTCTTCAATTTATTGAAATGCAAATTTATAACCCTCTTTACAATATATATATATGTATGTATGTATGTATATGCATATATATATATACATATATGCATATATATAACATACACACACGCACACACACACACACACACACATACACTCACACACATAAACACACACACACACACACACACACACACACACACACACACACACACATATATATATATATATATATATATATATATATATATATATGCACACACACACACACACACACACACACATACACACATATATATATACATATATATATATATATATATATATATATATATGCATATGTATATATATTTGATATATATAGGTATGTACATACATGTGTAACTATATATGCATATGTATATGTATATATATATATATATATATATATATATATATATTAACATACACACACAAACATATATATGTATATATATATAGAAAAACATATATATATATATATATGTTTATCTATTTATTTGTGTGTGTATAGGTATATATACATAAACACATACATACATATGTACATATATATAGATATATGAATATGTATATATATATATATATTTATTTATGTGTGTAGGTATATATACATAGAAATATACATATGAATGTATGTATATGTATATATATATAAATATATATATGGATGTATATATTTATTTGTGTGTATGTATATAAGTATGAATACATACACACACACACACACACATACACACACACACACATATGTGTGTGTGTGTATGTATATCCATTATAAATACTTTAAGCACACACATTTGAGGAAGAGCTGGAAAACTGATACACGTTTGAAAAACACGATGACTAATTGTTGGCACTGCGGCAGCATAAGAAACAGTCGTGCAGAGGAAGGGCAGAGTCCCGCTGATCTTCGGTAGTAGCCTGTGTGTGCAGAATGCCATTTTAGCGCGCCATCTGCCAATCACCCAGCCTTCGGTCCTTGAGTGCTATTTTTAAACTGATTACTGTTCTCCGTCCTTGAATTCTAATAACTGTGCGTCCGGCCGAAACGCTGCATTTTCCACCGAGATCCATAATCTTCGCGACTTGAGAAAACAGCTGGGGTCTGCGCCTTCAAGCAAACAAGGGGTCGTCTGTGCTTGCCGTGAAAGGGAGCGGCGCGGGCGCTCGGAAGGCGAGCAGCGTAGACCCGCGGGCGTCGGAATGGCAGCGAGTAGTAGCGGATTCCGACACGTAGCGGTTTGGTGCATCGGAAGTGCATCAGATCGCCGCGGAGAGGACCCGGGTGACGGTCAGGGGCGGCGAGCGCGGGTGGCACGGGCGGAATGCCGCGGGCCGAGAGCTAAGGGATTCGGGCACGCGGGCGTGCGGGCGTACGGAGACGGACTTGTGTTAGTAAACACATTTTAACACACGGACCTGTTCTCTGGTATGCAGTCAGCAGTGTTGCCATAAAGAGGGTTTCCTGATATTGCGGACGGCGTGAAACAGACACCGCAGGCTGAAGTGCCGGCGGGAGGGGCTGCGGGGACGCGCGGGGCGGGGGGAGGCGGCCGTGTCCCGGCGGCGTCAGGTGTCCA
>NC_061820.1:13906881-13916881 GCF_019202785.1 Penaeus chinensis
CCCTACACTGAGATCTCTCTCGCCCTCTTCGCCCTCTCAAGGGCAGGCTTATCAAACACACACACACACACACACACACACACACACACACATATATGTATATATATATAAATGTATATATGTATGTATGTATACATATACATATATAACAACAATAACGATAGTGATGATAATTGTAGTAACAATAAAAATGTTGATAATAATAACAATAGTATTTTTTATAGTAATGATGATCATGATGAAAATAATAATTACAATAAAGGCAGAAACAGCATATCTCGTTAAAACTGCCTTTAAGTCTTGTGTAGGGAACATTTTTGGTGACGTAACTAACTCGTGATGCGTAGTTTCTCTTCGTTACCGCTGTTGTCGGTATATTTCTGTTGCCTATACCGTAAAATTCCCTGTGTAGCATCATTTTCTTCACTTTTTTTTTTCTTTTCTCTATTATTCGATAAATATGAATTGCCTTTTTAAATTTTCTCTCACTCATTAACTTCTCATGTTCAGGTTTGCTTTTCTAATTGGCTTGTGAAATGTGGCGGGTATTCTCGCAGACTTTTGATCACACCATTTTGAGCATCACTATTTAAATACTCCCATACACGAACACACACACACACACACACACACACACGCATAAATACACACTTTCTCTTTCTCTTTATCTCTCTATCTCTCTCTCTCTCTATTTATCTCTGTCTATGTCTGTCTGTCTGTCAGTCTCTCTCTCTCTCTCTCTCTCTCTCTCTCTCTCTCTCTCTCTCTCTCTCTCTCTCTCTCTCTCTCTTTCTCTCATTTTACCCACTTCATCGATCACATATGCTTCGAGAGCGGAACAGCAACAGTTCGCGATAAGTCAAGCCTTTACTCTAACTTATAAGCAGTCGGTGGATTAAGTCCTTCAGATCTCAACAGGATAGGATTACCTAAAGAGTGTACTGAAATGTGGCCTACAGGAAAAGTCAAACGCTAATTTAACACAAAAAGCAATATTTTGACACTTACGAGATAAGTCAACCACTTGATTTGTTAACTCTAACGTCAACAATTCTCCTATTTCCCAGAGGTTCTATCATCCCTCACGAGAAGTAATATTCTGACCCCGCTCGGTGCAAGCGCATTTCCTCCTTATTGCCACAAGAAAAGAACATTATTGATACATCCCTTGATCCACAATTGGACGCCTTCTGCTTCCAAACTCACCAAGATCGTCTACTGGCAAATACCTCGAGAAAAGACGCCTATTCACTGGACTTATCTAGTTAAATTTCAGCGATAAACAAAATGGCGCCTTTGCCTTGGGTATTTCGTCGACTTGATTCTCACAGACTGTCGACTTCGTAGTTCTGTTTTCAAATTTCACTGAAATCTACAGAAATGTCAACAGACAATGGACAGACGAGCAAACTGGTTTCTTCTGGTTGATATAAGATAAAGATGCCACAATCATTAGCCAGATAAAATGCTATTGCAAAGTATTTTCAGTGATATGAAATGCTGAAGTGTGACTTTTTGATTCAGGCTGTGTCATTTTTGATTATCATCATTGTTATCATGATTATTATAACTAGTACTAGTGATAGCAGCTGTCATATCAATATTCACAGTAGTAGTATTCCCAATATCATTATCATCACCATCATCATCATTACCTCCATTATTCTCCTCCTCTTCCTCCTCATCATCACTATCACCACCCTCACTACCATCAACACCACCATCTACATCATCACCACCTATCTTTATGTCTATCTGTCTGCCTGTCTGTCTGATTAACTGTGTCTGTGTCTATCTCTCTGCCTGCCTGTCTGTCTGTTTCTCTCTCTGTCTACCTTTCTGTCTGTCTGTCTCTGTGTCTATCTTTCTGTCTATCTGTCTGCTTGTCCATCTACCTGTTCGTCTCTGTATCTATCTTTCTATCCACCTGTCTGTCCATCTGTCTATCTGTCTCTGTGTCTAGCTTTCTGTCTATATGCCTGTTGTTTGTCTGCCTGCCTGTTTCTGTGTCTATCTTTCTGTCTATCCGTCTGCGTGTCTGTCTGTCTCTGTCTCTTTCTCTCTCTGTCTATCGGTCTGCCTGCATATCTGTCTGTTCGACCGTTTGTCCGTCTCTCTGTTTATCCATCTGCCTACCTGTCTGTATGTTCGACTGGCTGTCTGTCTGTTTCTCTTTCTGTCTATCTGTCTACTTATCTGCCTGTACGTCTGTCTGCCTGCCTGTTCGTCTATCTATCTGTCTTTCTGCCTATCTGTGTGTCTTACTGTCTGTATGTCTGTTCGCCTATCTGTCTCTGTGCCTGTCTTTCTGCTTATATGTCTGCCTGTATGTGTTTTTTTTGTATGTATATTTGTCTCTATGTCTATCTGTCTGTCTGCCTGTTCGTCTGCCTGTCTGTCTGTCTATCCATCTGCCTGTTATCCTGTTTATATGCCTCTGTATCTGGGTGTCTGTCTGTGTGTCTGCCTGTCTGTCTGTCAGTCTGTCAGTCTTCTCTTACACGTGCGTCTTTAATTATGCAATTCACATTCACTCTCCTAAACAAAATGGCCACCGGAACTGAATTAACCAGTTAAGGATAAAACGATTTGTATATAAGAACATACATGTGTGTGTGTGTCTTTGTAAGTACATACGTATATGTAAACGCATATTTGTACATACAAACACATTTATACACACATACCTAAAAAATACGTGTCCATACAGACATGTATGTGTACAAATAATACTTATGTATGCGTGCACGTAAATACGCACGCGTAATGATTACACACATGTACACATAAACTTACAGGCACACACAAATGCTAGATAACAAACAAGGAAAAGCGTTAGACTACCAGGAAGGATTGGAAAGTTTTATCGTATACAATGGGGGTTAAGGATAAGAGGATAGAAGAGATGAAATGTAAGAGAAAGACTTTAAGATATAATAAATAAATGTCCTATAACACCAGAGATGAAATGGGAAGTAGTAATATATACGAAATTCCAGCGGGCAGTTCAACACATACTGTTAGCTATGGTAATGGTACCAGAAGTCTTTCAGAATTTCAGAATAAATATGGAAACAAAAGACCACCAACAGAAAAAAAATATATATATATATTTAAGAAGAGAAAAGGGGGAAAAGGGTGTGGCCGCCATACACTCGGGAACTAACTAGACGCACGTTTGTCTAGCCTTCTCTCCCCGTCCCTATTGTGCCGACAGATGACGGATGGGGGTTCGGAATCCCTTATTGTATCGGGGAATCCCACATAGCGATGCTCTTGTTGTGCGGAAAAGAGTTCGAGATGCCTTTCGTGCGTCTATTGTGGTAGATGATGAAGAGGGCTTTTATAGTCTTGTCGGACAGGTTATAGGGTGCCATAATGAGCCTTTTTTCTTCTTTTTTCCTTGCTATATTCCTTTTGAACTGATAGGTATATTGTGATTTGCAGGCAGTACATTTAGCAGGAGCCGTTGAGCTGATGATAAGGAGAATATTACGTAAAGCTCTTAATTAGAAAAGGCAACGATGGAGCTAATCATTACCTAAAGGTTGTCTTATAAATTATTGAAACTTTCACACAAATTCTGTGTTATACATTATACATTTCACAGCTGATATTTCAATGTACCCTAGCAAGGCAACGTCAGACACGCACCACCACAGACAGAAAAAAAAAAACAGACACGCAAGCAAGCAAGCAAACAAGCAAACAAATAAACATCCAAACGAACATAAATTAAACAAGCAGACAAACAACCAAAGAGAACAAACAAAACAAATAAAACCACCGAATCCTGAAAACCCATCAACCCGCCCTCCCCCCCCTCCCTCCTCCACACCCCTTCCCCTCTCCCCTCCCTCCACCCATCATTGCCATTGTTAATAATCACAGCCATAAACTTTCGTAATTTATCTATATGTAAACTCGTGTTCCGACCACCTGTCCCCAGATGACCTCCGTGACCTCGCCTGGATGACCTAACTTAACCTCGACGTAGACTTATGGCTGTCGTGATCACCTCGTGGATCTGGTCATTAAGGTTGCCCGAGAGTGGCGTTTTCACCATTACTCTGTTGGCTGATAATGGTGATGATGACTAAAGCGAAGATGACGATTACTAAAGTGATGATGATGACTAAAGTGATGATGATGACTAAAGTGATGATTATGGTGACTAAAGTGATGATGGTGATGACGAAAGTGATGACCATGATGACTACAGTGATGGGCATAAAAAATATTGATGGTAGATTAAGAGGAATAATTAAGATAATCGTCAAACTAATTGTGATGATGGATAACACTAATGATAGTAAAGGTGATGACGGTGACATTATGATAATGATGACTGTGATGATGTACGAAACATACAGTGCAAAATATATTTATGGTAATGATATCAATAATTTCATGATGATAATGATAACAACAACAAAAACTAGAATAACGATGTGCAAGGATAGAGTTAGTGAGATAATTTGCATATTTCCCTCAGTATATATAATAAACAGCGGTTGCTTCTACATAAATCAGAATAAGTTTGATAAACTTGCTTTAATTTTTATACTCTAGTGGAATTTCTAATGCCGCTTAACGTTTTACCCAATTAACTGTGTTACTAAAACCGTGTATTTTGCTACAGTCAACTCTGATTTTTTTTTCTTTTTTCTTTTTCACACCATAAGAAGGTGAACGGAACGGAAGAGCGTTTGTGTCTGTCTGTTTGCCTGTGTTTCTATCTATCTGTCTGTCGATTTGTCTATCTATCGGTCTTTCTGTTAAACGATAGACAGATACACGAAATAAACAGTTAGAGTTAGATAAACAGAGAGAAAATAGAAGAATCAAGCCAATCTATCAGCAGCAATGGTGGATTGCGAAAGAAGGAAAGGAAAGGGGAAGAAAATAAAAATAAAATAGGAGGGGAATAAGAAGAAAAAAAGTGAGGATGAAGAATGTGAAGAAAGAAGAAGAATGAGGCGAAGGAAAAAGCGAAAATAATGATAATAATAGAAGTAATGATGATCACAATGATAATGATAATAATAATAACAATGATGATGATGATGATGATAATGATAATAATAATAATAATAATAACAACAACAATAACAATGATATTTGTAGTAGTAATAAAGCTAATAATGATAATAACAATGATGATGATAATAATAATAAAAGTAATAATAATGATGATTACAATAATAAAACAACAACAAAAAAATAAAGAATAACAAGAACAAGAGTAAAAACGAGGATGAAAGAAAGAGAGAAAGAGAGAAAGAAAGAAAGAAAAAAAAAACGAACTAGCGGGGGGGCGTACCTGGCCTCAAGGGGCGTGGCTTCGGGGCGGTCCCAGCGTGCAATCCCTGATGTATGCGGCCCCGAGCCTCACGAGCTGTACCCTGCGCCGTCAGCTCAGAGTGATGGGCGAGAGCGAGGGGACTTATCTGTGATTGAATGGGGGCGTGGGGAGGAGGGTGGGGGTGGGGAGGAGGCTGGGGGTAGGGGATGGGGGAGGAGGCTGAGGGGGGGATGGGCGTGGGGAGGATATAAGGATAAGTCCGATATGCGAAGCTGAGCTTCGCCCGGGCTATGCCAATGAAGGGAGCCCGGCCTGTGTCGACTAATGCCGACTCGCTAACGTGTGTCAGCTGGTGCTGACTCGTCTTAGTCCTTACCCGCCGTGGTGCCCAGTCACAGCAGTAACCTCCAGGCGACAATTGCAACTTCTCGCGCCTGGGCGGGGCGCGAACCGCCGACCCTTCGGATGAGAGGCCGACACGTTACCACTGTACTAGCCCGGAGGCTCGTGGGGAGGGGTAAGAGTGGAGATGGGCGTGGGGAGGGGGTGAGATGGGGTGGGAGGTGAAATGGGGAAGAGGGTGAGTTGGGGATGGGCGTGGGGAGGAGGGGTGGGCGAGGGGAGGCCCATCTCTCCTCTGTAGTTTGGAGAGATGTTTATTATTATTTTTTATTAATTTATGCATTGTTTCCTATGTTGTTGCTTTCTTTAAACTGCAATGCTTAAATATATCAATATATCTTTGTCTGTTGTATCTCTTTTGCAATTATAATATGCATTGTTTATTTAGCAGTTTTACTTTTTAAAGCTAGATCAGCTATCAATATCGATATATCATTTAATCATTTATCGTAAGATTATAACATCTTTTTCATTGCCATCTCTCCTCTGTAGTTTGGAGAGATGTTTATTATTATTTTTTATTAATTTATGCATTGTTTCCTATGTTGTTGCTTTCTTTGAACTGCAATGCTTAAATATATCAATATATCTTTGTCTGTTGTATCTCTTTTGCAATTATAATATGCATTGTTTATTTAGCAGTTTTACTTTTTAAAGCTAGATCAGCTATCAATATCGATATATCATTTAATCATTTATCGTAAGATTATAACATCTTTTTCATTGCCATTTTCATGTGAATAATCTTATCGATTATTAACATTAGACATAAGGGCAGGTTATATAATATCTAATATAGATAAAGTATATTTTGCATTTCATTTCTTTTACCACTGTTATCAGTCGATGATATAGCTGCATCATCAATAAATAATGATATTCTTTAACAAAAAAAAAACAAAAAAAGAATTCCGGTAACCAGTAGCGCATAACATCCCTCAACGAAAGAATATTACTCGTTCTTAAACATCTGGAAGTATAATCCCGACATAGATTCACCAGGGGTAGAGTACCGCCATCAGCACCAATCATAAACCATAATTCAGACTTTACTATCTGACACATGACTCAGCATCGGGGTCACAAATACCTTGCTACAGGAGGCTGCGTGTGCCCAGGAGGCGGCGCTCGGACGGCACAGGGAATGGTGGGGCTGGAGAGTGGTATGTTGGTGGGTGTGGGGGGGGGGGGGGGGGTAGCCTTGTGCATTGTTGGTGGGTCTGTTTATCTCTGTCTCTCTGTCTGTTTCTCTTGGTCTTTCTGTCTGTTTCTCTCGGTCTCTCTGTCTGTTTCTCTCGGTCTCTCTGTCTGTTTCTCTCGGTCTCTCTGTCTGTTTCTCTCGGTCTTTCTGTCTGTTTCTCTCGGTCTTTCTGTCTGTTTCTCTCGGTCGCTCTGTCTGTTTCTCTTGGTCTTTCTGTCTGTTTCTCTCGGTCTCTCTGTCTGTTTCTCTCGGTCTCTGTGTCTGTTTCTCTCGTTCTTTCTGTCTGTTTCTCTCGGTCTCTCTGTCTGTTTCTCTTGGTCTTTCTGTCTGTTTCTCTCGGTCTCTCTGTCTGTTTCTCTCGGTCTCTCTGTCTGTTTCTCTCGTTCTTTCTGTCTGTTTCTCTCGGTCTCTCTGTCTGTTTCTCTCGGTCTCTCTGTCTGTTTCTCTCGTTCTTTCTGTCTGTTTCTCTCGGTCTCTCTGTCTGTTTCTCTTGGTCTTTCTGTCTGTTTCTCTCGGTCTCTCTGTCTGTTTCTCTCGGTCTCTCTGTCTTTTTCTCTCGGTCTTTCTGTCTGTTTATCTCTGTCTTTTTGTCTGTTTTCTCTGTCTGTTTATCCTAGTTTTCTGTCTCCTTAGCTCTGTCTTTTTGTTTCTTTATCTCGGTCTTTCTGTCTGTTTACCTCTGTCTCTCTGTCTGTCTGTCTATTATCTGCCTATGTCTGTCTATCTGTCTCTTTATTGGTCTCTGTCTATCTGTGTATCTCTGTCTTTCTTTCAGTTTCTGGTTCAGTTTCTGTCACTATATTTGTCTATTAATGTCTGTGTGTTTGTTTTCTATACTTTTTGTCTGTAAGTATGTATGTCTGCATGCCTGTTTGCCTGTCTATCTGCTTATCTGTCTGTCTGTCTGTATGTATGTTTGTCTGTCTACCTGCCTGCTTGTCTGCCTACCTGCCTGCCAGCCTGTTTGTCTGTCTGTCTAGACAGATTGACACAGAGAAAGATAGATAAATAGAGTGGTGTAGATAGATAGATAGATAGATAAATAGAGTGACACAGATAAACAGATAGATAAATAGAGTGGCATAGATAGATTAATAAATAGATAAATAGAGTGGCAGAAATAGATTGATAGATAAACGGACAGACAGGCAGACAGACAGACAGACAGACAGACAGACAGACAGACAGACAGACAGACGGCCAAACAGGCAGGTAGGCAGGAAGGTAGGCAGACAGGCAGGCAGACAGGTAGGCAGACAGACAGACAAACATACATACAGACAGACAGACAGATAAATAGATAGACGGGGAGACAGGTGTGTGTGTGTGTATGTGTGTGTGTGTGTGTGTGTGTGTGTGTGTGTGTGTGTGTGTGTGTTTGTGTGTGTGTGTGAGTGTGTGTGTGTGTGTGTGTGTGTGTGTGTGTGTGTGTGTGTGTGTGTGTGTGTGTGTGTGTGTGAGTGTGTGTGTTTGTGTGTGTGTGTATGTGTGCGTATGTGTGTGTGTGTGCGTGTGTGTGTGAATATGAATATTTCTTGCTTTTCTCTTTCTATGACCTCCCCAGCAGCGTTTGCTTTACCAGACGGCGAGATTCTCAGGAAGGTGCCCTTGTGCGTGTGTCAGGCTCAAAGACCGTCTTTACTGTTGGCTGATCAGTGCTTTCACCTGGTTATTTTTCCCTCCCCTTGGCTTATTAATGAGGGACGAGTCCATTATTTGGCATAGCAAAAAGAAAAGAAAAGAAAAAAAGCGTGTTAATATCACAAAGCAAACAAGTGGAGGGTCTTCTTTTTCTTCTTTTATAATTCGTATCTTCGTCTCTCTTATATCATTCCTTTGTTTTCCAAGAGAGAAGGAGAGAGTGTTCCGACGCACATTGTTAAATAAAGCTGCTTCTCGAACTGTCATACAGCCTTTTTAAACATTTATGTATGACCTAACAGAGGGAAGGACAAGTTCTGACTGCATATTTAGCGCTTTCTGGCTATTTTTGTGGAAAACGGGATAGCGCCCAGAACGCAAATGTACATTGAGTTGTAAATGGGATTATTTGCACTCCGCACGCAAACCGGGCTCGAACCTAATGGCCACAGCGAACACAGCAAAGGAATGGGGACAACAACGCACTCTTATAACCACCAAAGAAGCCGAACGCGTTAAAAAAGAAGACAAAAACGAGTGCGCAGCGACCCCGACTTGAAGCAGACGGTCGCGGGGAGGAGGGCAGTCGGCCATTACGTCCCGGGCACTCGGACGCCGGACGGGAGGGAGGAGGGTAAACAGCGGCGGCCGTTTGAGCAGCATCCGGGCATGAGTAAATATTGTAACGACAGGGAAAATGGTTACCAATTAGCGAGGCATTCGGCAGAACGGAGTGATTGCTGTAAGTGGTTGGAGGGAAGAAAATGAGGAGAAGAGGGAATAGAGAGAGGGAGGAAGGCTGCAAAAGTAACATCCTTTTCCTTATATTTTTGTAATATTTTCTATCTCTTGTCCACACATAGTTATTTTTTCTCGACATTACTACTGTATTTCTTTATCTGCGGCGAGAAACATCTGTTTCTACATTTTAAAAAAATCTAGGCGAAGTAGGAAAAGACATTTTTTCTCAACTGTCGGCATTTATTAATGATTTGTAATATGCGAAACAATTATACGGTTTGTGATACCGGTGTCTTGCTCCTGTCTTAAGGATAGGAATCTTGAAAATAAATTTCCTCCATGACTAATCGATCTGTCATGCATTCAGACGTATAATTTTGCCTGATGCGCTAATGCCTGTTGCATGAAGGCTGAAGTCACGCAGAATCTGATCCGAACGCCCACGCACACCCACGAAAGGCATTCGAGCGGAGTCCCCGCGCCCTCGCAAGCGCCTTCTGCTCCTGCGATGATAGGGCGCGAAGGGTCAGCGCCGCCGCGGACCCAGACACTCGGGGCAGAGAAGGGCAGTCGTGCGGGATCAAAGGGTAGCGCTGGCGAGGGCGGTGGCGGGGGAGGAGGCGAGGGAGGGGCTGCGGCCGCGCGGTTTCAGGATCGGCAGATTAATGTCAGGCGTGCCATCTCCCGAGACGGGCGGCATGGGCGTAATC
>NC_061820.1:13926881-13934381 GCF_019202785.1 Penaeus chinensis
TTCGTCTCTCCTTCTTCTTTCGTTTCTCCTATCTTCATTCTCTCCTCTTTTTCATTTTTCCCCTTTTTTTTCTCTCTTCTTTACATGCTCTTTCATTCTCTATTCTTGTCTTCTCCCCCAATTATTCTTCTATACTTTCCTCCAACCTTATTCCAGGCTTCCTCTACCTCTCTCTCTCCATCCGTCTTCTCCTATTCTTCTTTTCCCACCATTTCACCATTTCTCTTTCCCCGCTTCTCAACCCCCTCTTCCTCCTCTTTTTCACCTGTCAGCCTTTTATCTCTCTCTTCTTCCCCAATTCCTCTTCTCCTTCTCTCTGTGAACCCTATTTCAGGTTCTCTCCCCCTCTCTCTCCTCTTTTTCTCCCATTTCCTCCTTCTATCCCCTCTTTTTCTCCCATTTCTTCACCCCCTCTCTTTCATTCCCTTTTCCTATCCCCTCTTTCCTTCCCATTCCTTCGCTGTATTTGCCTTCACTCCCTCCCTCCAAACCCAAACCCCTCTCCCCACCCCATAACTCCATTATATTCCCTCTCCCCCCTCACCCTCCCTCTTTCCATCACTCAGCTCCCTCTCCCCAACCCCCCTCCTCTCCGTTTCCCCTCCTCTTATCACTCCACTCCATCTCCTATTTGTTTTTCCTCTCTCTTTTCACTCCTTTCGACCTCAACCCCCCCTTCCCTCTTGTCCTCGTTCTATCTTCCCACCCCTCCCCCTCCCCAACCCCTCTTTCTCCCCGCTCCTCCTCCTCCTCCTCCTAACTTCCCTCTCCTCCTCACCGAACCCCCTTTTCTGCTGCTCCTTGACCTATCTTCTCATTCTTTCCCCTCCATAACTCCTCTTTCCCACTCCTCCTCTTCCCATTCCTTTCCCGCCCCCTCCCTCCCTCCCTCCTTCTCCTCTTCGCTTCCCCTCCTCCTATCTCTCCACTTATCCTTCCCATTTCTCTTCCTCCTGCTATCTTTCCACTCTTTCCCCTCCCCTCCCCCTCCCTCCCTCCCCCGTCTCCTCCTCCTATCTTCCCACTCCTCCCTCCTCCCTTCCCTCCCTCCCCCTCCTTCCGTCTCCACCCTCCTTCCCCGCTTCTCCTCCTCCTCCTATCTTCCTCTCCCTTCCCGTCCCTCCCCTCCCTCCCCCTCCTACCCCCCTCCTTCCCCGCTTCTCCTCCCGCCAGCCAAAACATCTTGACTAAACAGAGTCGCGAAGAAAAGCGATGGTATATTTTGCCAGTGCTGACGTCGAGCGAGAGGGCGAATTTTTTATTTTTCCTTTTTTTTTTTTTTTTTTTTTTTTTTTTTTTTTTCATTTTCTCTCCTCCACTCGAAATTCGAGCATATTCATTCCGCTTCCGACGCCGAGGCCTTTATCTGATTAATGATGGCTTGCGGGGATGAGTAATAGATTTTTTTTACTCTATTTTTTTTTTCTTTTTGAGTTTATGGGATTTGTGGGATGGGGAGGGGGAGGGGAGGGGAGGGAGAAGGGAGGAAGTAGGAGTGGGGGGTTGGAGGGAGATGGGAGGGAGGGAGGGGGGAGGGAGAGAGGAGGGGAGAGGAGGGGGAGGGGAAGGGAGGGGGGAGGGAGAGGGGAGGGGAGGGGGAGCGCAGGGAGTAGGGATGGGGGTTTGGGGGGGGAGGTCATTGGTCTTTTAATCTGGAGGGATGTTGGTGTGGCTCGTGCTCTTAAATTATTCCAAATTCGGCGATTTTATTTATAATCTGTGATAGTTTCATTAGTTTTATTTACTTATTCATTTTTTTTATACTGATAAGAAGTCATGGCATTCATCAAATGGCCATTTTGGAAGCTGCTTGGTCCTTGCAGGTCTGACCTTATTTGCCATTTATGACTCGCTTAAATGCCCGAAAAACTTGTCCCGATTTAAAAATGTCGCGAAGCCCGTTTATGTCCTTTGCCCCCAAAACGCCATTTTCCTATCCCCTTCGAGGCCTCTGTCCATTATGTAATCAGTCCCCCCTTTCGACGCCGGAGATCCTGAGTGGAAGTGTCCTCGAAGAAGGAGGAGGAAGAAGAAGGAGGAGGAGGAGGAGGAGAAGGAGAAGAGGAAGAAGAGGAAGAGGAAGAGGAAGGGGAGGAGGAATCATAATAATAATAATGATAATAATAATAATAATAATAGTAATAATAATAGTAATAATAATAATTATAAGAAGAAGAAGAACGAAAAAGAAAGAAAGAAAGAAGAAGAAGAAGAAGAGGAAAAAGAAAAACAAAGAAGAAGACAACAACAACAAAATTAAAAATAAGAATATAAATAAACTGACTAAAAACAGAACGAGGACGACACGACTGCCTTCGACACTTTAGGCTGTCGAAGAAAAAAAAAAAAAAAAAAAAAATCTCTTGAGACTGCCCGTAGAGTCTTCCGGTCGAGAGAAGAAGCTGATTCATGGAGGAGGGAAAGTGACTCTTATGGCGGCGCATTTTCTTGCTTCCAGAGGCTGGGAGAAGAGGCCTGTGTTTGTGCGTGATCTCTGAGAGTTTCGTCCTTTTTTGTTTTGTTTTTCTTCATGAATGAATGAATGAATAGAGTGATACGTTAGAAGGTAGGTAGGTAACTAGATATATAGATATATGGATAGATAGATAGATAGATGGTGGTGGTTTGGTTTGCGAAGTTCTAGCTTCGCCCGGGCCTTCTAAATATGGCCCGGCCAGATAGATAGACAGACAGACAGATGGATGGATGGAAATATATATAGATAGATAGATAGATAGACAAACAGATGGATAGATGGATGGATGGATGGATAGATAGATAGATAGATAGATAGATAGATAGATAGATAGACAGACAGACAGACAGACAGATGGATGGATGGATGGATGGATAGATAGATAGATAGATAGATAGATAGATAGATAGATAGACAGACAGACTGACAGATGGATGGATGGATAGATAGATAGATAGATAGATAGATATATAGACAGACAGACAGACAGACAGACAGATGGATGGATGGATGGATAGATAGATAGATAGATAGATAGATAGATAGATAGACAGATGGATGGATGGATGGATGGATGGATGGATGGATGGATGGATGGATGGATAGATAGATAGATAGATAGGTAGATAGAAAGATAGATAGATAGATAGGTAGATAGATAGATTAGATATATTAGATTAGATAGATAGATATTGGTAGATAGATAGAGATAGACAGATAGACAGATAGATAGATAGATAAATAAATAGATAGGCAGATAGATGGATTGATGGGGGGATAGACAGATAGCATATAGATAGATAGATAGATTAAATAGTTGGATGCATAGATATATAGACAGATAAATAGATATATAAATGAATAAATTGACAGATAGATAAGCAAATAAATAGATAAGTAAATCAATTGACAGATATATAAGCAAATAAATAGATAAGTAAATCAATAAAAAGATAGATAAATACAATACTCAGATATGAATAGATTAGCAGACAAATCAAATAAGTAGATATAGATATATAATACATATACAATTAAATAATCATTGAAATAAACAGACAACAATAACAGCAAAATCTACAGATCACTTTGTTTTCATTTTCAATCACCACTTATCATTACTATAATTGCCACTTACTGTTATTGCTGATAGTGTGATATTTCTCATTATCTCTAACAACAACAGTCAAAAAAAGGAAAAGAAAAATATCGAACTCATAACACACGTCTTAACACATCTCTTTTGGGGTTTATTTGTGTATATACGTGAGAAGAAATAAGAAAACGGAAGAGGAGGAAGAAGATAAAGGAGGAGGAGGAGGAGAGGAAGAAGAAGAAAAAGAAGGAGGAGGAAGAGGAGGAGGAGGAGGAGGAGGAGGAGGAGTAGGAGGAGGAGAAGAAGAAGAAGAAGAAGAAGAAGAAGAAAAGAAGAAGATGAAGAAAAAGAAGAAGAAGAAGAAGAAAAGAAGAAGATGAAGAAAAAGAAGAAGAAGAAGATGATGAAGAAGATGATGATAAAGGAGAAGAAGAAGAAGATAAAGGAGAAAAAGAAAAAGAAGAAAATAAAAAATAATAAAAGAATAGGGATAAAAGTGTTCTAGAAAATAATAATTCTTGTTTATATCCAATACAGTTAAAATAAATCAGCGCTATATTCGAACTTACTCTAAAACCAATTTTCCTGCGGGATATGTACGCTGTGAAAGATATGCACGCTATAAAATATGATAACTTAATTTAAGTCCTTGACAAAAACACTTGAAAGAGGTCGAACATAAAACTCGAAGAACCTTGTAAGATTTAAGTCTTATGTAACTCTCAATATTGCGTGACCAAGTGTGATTGTTTGTCTGCTGTCTTTTCCTTCTAAATTTAATAATCTATTAATTGTTTTTGCTTTTGTTTGCGACTCGTCTCTGCCTACGCTTGCATTTGGATATGTTTCGGTTTCTTTATTATAGTATATTTCTTATTTTCATTAAACGTATTATGTATCTGCATAATCTAAAGATCACTTGAATGCTTTCTTCATACACAAGTGCTGGCTTCTCATTGCTTCAGTCCTCACGTTTCAGCGCTAACTCTGAACTCGTAAGGAAAGCAGTGTTCCTCGCTCCTTGCCTGAATTACTCCACAACTCTCCCAAGTGCCTTTGCGAACCCGAAAAGAAACCTGTCGTTACATTCCGCTCACAAATATTTATTAAGAGTCGAGAAGGTTGTTTGTACATACTTTTGGCCCGCCGGTCTTTTTAACATGCTCGTACACACACATATTGTACGTACATGTACGCGAACACATACGTGCCCAATCACAATTACACACGCACACATGCAAGAAAAAAAAAAACATTCATGTATATAAACATACACACACATTCTTGCACACCCATACACATAAGCCCACACATACATACATAATCACTACATAATCACAGATATGGACGCAGTAATATGAGAGCAAATAGCTTGATTATATATCCTTCTGATAAATTCTACTCGTAAATAATAAGATATATTAATCATACAATAACAACATAAGAACATGATTTGAATATTAATAAAAAACAAACGACTGCACACAAACACGCACAAATAAAAATAAACAGCAACATACAAATACTCTTCGGATTGACCAGGAGAGGAGCCTTGGCGTGTGATGACGCCTCGCAGTGCCTTCTGGCCGTGTCACTGTTGTCTGTCACGGCCTCCACACTCAGAGAGAAGTTTTGACAAGTTGGTTCATGCATAAGATCTGTTTTTTTATTTATTCGTTCATCAATTTATCGAGTGATTTGTTCATCCATTCGTTTATTTTGATTAATTGGTATGTATTAGACTATGAAGTGTATGGCAAATGTAAGAGAAAACGAAGGTATACTGTCGCGAAACTATCAACTACGTGTACAATTCTTGCACATCACTTCGGGTCGCTTACTGTAATAATCTGCCTACTTATTTAAGCGAGAAATCTCCGCCCTTACACCCTGGTTATGGGTCAAAGCTGAATTAAAACCCCTCATTCACCCCCTCCCCCCCCCAACGAACCGCTAACCCTCACATATCACCATTAAGAACTTCGCACACCCTTCTCAAGAACCCCATTCACTGCCCTTAAGAACCCTCATTTACCCTCCTGCAGGACTCCTTGACTCGCATCCCAGTCACCGTATATTGAGCGTCTATTCTTAGGATTCTTAGGCAAGTCGGTGAGATCGATCTTATTATCTTAAAATCTTCCCTCTCAAAAAAGGAACAGAGAAATGGGAAAAGATAAAGAAAAAATAAGACGAAGAAGATGAAAAAGAATTTAGGAAGAAAAAAAGCAAGATGTTGACTTGTATTAACATGATTTATTTCTCCATCCGCCATTATGTCTCCCTCATGGCGCGATCTGACAAATTAAGAAAAGAAAAAAAAAAAAAGGAAGAAAAAAGAGAAATCGAGAGGAAAAAGGTTCTTATCTACGAATTAATGATTCATTGCATTTGCATATGAGCGACTCGGAAGGTGGGAGAGGAAGGTATCAGTAATTAAACCAAGGCGATCCCAAACCTGTCTCGGGGCAGCTCGGGCCAAGAATGTATAAACACCTTGACACTCTTACATGAGTTAATCTAGAAGGAATTTACACTCTGTAAATAGTGTAGGAACCGCCAGACCGAAGCTCACGTACGCCACGGCCAGGTCGGTCATGCTGTTACCGATGCCCTGTGTGCGGGCACGGGTAGGTTTGTATATAACTATTAATAAATCTATCTATCTATCTATTTGCATATGTACATATATGTATACATACACACATACACACAAGAAAACGAAAAGAATAAAAAAGAAGGAATAGAAGACTCAGGAAAAAAGAAAAAGAGAAAAAGAAGCGAAGAAAAGGTAAAAAAGACAAAGAAAAAGAAAACGAAGAAATTATAAAAGAAAACATTGATCTCCCGTCGAAATTGATCTGCAGTAGAACCGACAGAGATATTTAAAATTGATCGCCCGCATACCGTCTAACTGATGAATCCGATCTAATATTAGTCGCTCATTTTTTTAACACGATAATCGCTCTACGCTTTAATTGCTACCAGGGCTGTGTGCATGGGTGAGTGTCTATGTGTGCTTGGGTGTGCTTGTGTGTGTATGTGTGTGTGTATGTGTAAGTGTGTGTGTGTGTGTGTGTGTGTGTGTGTGTGTGTGTGTGTGTGTGTGTGTGTGTGTGTATGTGTGTGTGTCTGTGTGTGCGCGTGTGTGTGTGCGTGCACGCGTGTGTGTATGTGTGTGTGCGTGCACGCGTGTGTGTGTATGTGTGTGTGTGAGGCTTGTACATTCATATGTTTGACAATTGCAACAGCGATAGAAATAAAACAAGAACATTGATAATAATGATATGATAATTAAAGAAGCAAGGAGAATAATCTAAAGATAATATACACACATAAATCATGCAGGTTGAAGAGAGGAAAATAACCCCTTATATCCAAAATAATACGAAGAGGCAAAAGAGAAGAGAAATAAAACCACCATTTACTCTCTCGTTGCTTCATCCTCAGGAATACATCACTTTCGCCCATGATTTATGATAAGGATAAACATTTGCACGAACTAGAGCCAGTTTGTTTTGCCGCGACTTTGTACTCGGCATTGGATCGGTCGACGAACCTTTGCACTTTCTTTTGTTTACATTGTGCGCCTCTCTCATTCACGGGGACACCGCTCCGGGCCGCTGGAGGAGGCGTTCTTGCGGTAGACTTGGAGGGAAATGGGGTTGTATTTTGTGGCTTGGATTGTGTCGTGGAAGTTTTGAATATTTGTTGATGAATAGGATAAGGTGGAGAGAGACGTGTTTATTTATGGTTGTTGTTGTTGATATTATGCACAATATTATCTGTTCATATTGCATTCGCTGCCGCTACCGTTTTGTTGTCTTGAGTGTGAGTGTGCTTACACACACTAACGCGCGGGCGCACACACACACACACACACACACACACACACACACACATAATATATGTATATATATACACATAT
>NC_061820.1:13946881-13951881 GCF_019202785.1 Penaeus chinensis
TGGCTATTCAGTGATCGTTAGCATGAAAATTATAGTTGAATCTCAATTGATCGAACGAAAAAGGGAATTGAAATTTCGTAAATTCAGCAGTTTAAGAAATAATGACTGGAGTATATTAGAGTCTCAGTAAAAGCAAGTGTAAATGCTGAAAAGACGAATATTCAAACTTCTTGATAACTAAATACAATAATAATGTTATCTAGTGACGATATTTCAATCAGTACATTTTGCTATACTTCTGTTCAACATGAATGATTTTCACTTCCCATAATATACATTTTGAAATACATACACATATACATATATGAATAGAACTAAATTTAAACGCCTCTATAATGAAATTGAGGAACAAAGTCTTTGTGCGTTAACTAATAATTTTCTCACTCTATAATAAATCTGTTAAAAGCAAGGAAATCTAATTCCATTAGCTTTTGCTTGTGACATACTAAAAGAGATTGCATTTCAATTGCAATTTCATACGCTTCAAAGCCTGGTTTAAATTAGACCCAAGCTAAGCTGAATACTGAGAGGCAGTGATTTAAGAGCACAATTTGCTTTAAAGAACGGACCAACTGTGAGATGAACATAAAGTCATTATTATAAAAGCTATGATTATTTATAACTTGCAGTGGTTCCACTAAGTCATCTCTAATACAATCGAGCAAGATAGATCTAAGTTCAAGAATATGTATATACGAAAAGCTAATGATAATGGTAATAATGATGATGATAATGATGATAAGGATAATGGTAGAATCATGATGAAGATAATGACAGCAGCAACAACGACAATGCTAGTAATAGTAAAAAAGCTAATGAAGATAGCGACAATAATAATGATGATACAAATAACAACTATAACAACAGCAACTATGAATTCAAGCACTCCAATACCCTGGCTTTTTACAGTCTAGAAAGGTGCTTAAAATCAATTCAAACACACACCTGTGCGTGCGTGTGGATGAGTATGCGTCTAGACCGTAAATTTTAATCCATGGATGTTCATATGGATGTCCCCCGTCTTATCCACACGATTACTTATCCGTGGAAGATGGATGGAGGTTAATGCACTGCATGTTATCGGTCTTATCCCTGAAGTGCTGGGAGAGGCAAGAGGCCTTATCAGGATGATTTCCCTGCAGGGTTTGGGGGTGGGGGCGGTATATGGGCCATTGTATTTTATAGTCTCCTTTAGTGTTAGCAGGGACATGGATATTACACACTTATACATACACTCGCTTAGCTCACTCGTTTATTCATCCATTTACTCTCCCATTCTCTCCCTCCTTCCCTTCCGTTTCCTCCATCCTTCCCTACCTTCTACCTTCCCCCTTTCTTACCCTCTCTCCCTCTTCTTCTCCTCCTCCTTCCTTCCCTCCCTCCTTCCCTGTCCTCTACCCCACTCTTTCCTGACCCTCCCCCTCCTTCCCTATCCCTCTTCCCCATCCAGCCCACTTCCCACCCTCCTTGCCTATCCCTCTCCCCCTCATCTCCCTCCTTCACCCTATTCCCTCCTTCCTTCCTAACCCCCTCCCCCTCTCCATCTCCCCCCTCCATCCTATTCCCTCCCTCCTTCCCTCTCCCTCTCCCCCTCTCCATCTCCCCCCTCCACCCCACTTCCCTCCCTCCTTCCTTACCCCCTCCCCCTCTTCATCTCCCTCCTCCACCCTATTCCCTCCCTCCTTCCCTCTCCCTCTTCCCCTCTCCTCCTCCTTCCCTCTCCCTCTCCCCCTCTCCTCCTCCTTCCCTCTCCCTCTCCCCCTCTCCTCCTCCCTCCTTCTCCCCTCCCCCCCTCTCTTCTCGTGGCGTCAACAAACTTCACGCGGTCGACGGCCACTTTATTTGTCCAGCGAGAAAGCGTCGCCATCGAGGCTGAGAAAAAAACGGGGAGTTTTGCCAAGTCCAAGAAGGTCAAGATTTGGTTTTATTTGTTTATTATTTTTGTGTATCGGTTTCTGATTATTTTTTGTGTTGGTTATCTAGAATAAAGATAAGAATAAATGGAAGGGATAAGATAGAAAACGAAAGTAAATGCTGAAGGGAAAGAAAATGAATAAGAAGACATGGAGAAATAATGGTGAATAAATGAAAGGCACAGAGGATAAAGAAAAAAAAGATATAATGATAACTAAGTGGAAGAGATAAGAGATAGGAAACGAAAACAAATGATGAACGGAAAGAAAATGATTAAAAAGACATTGCGAAATAATAGTAAATGAATATGAGGGATAGAAAACAGACAATTAAAACAAGGAATAAAATGAAACTTTGATTAAAATGACATAAAAAAAGAATATGAGATTTGATGTTCAGAGAGAAAGAGAGAAAATATAATGGGATGGATTCGTAAAAGAAATAGAAGATAGACGAATGAATGACAGAGCATTGATAGATTTATTGACAGATAGATAAATTGATAACATATAGATAGAAATAGACAGAAGAAATAGATATAGGTATATAGACTGGTAGACAGACAAACTGAGAGGTAAACTGACTATTAAATACGCTTATAATTGAAAGAGATGAATCAGATTGCGAATAAACAGACAGGCAGACAAAAACGAGTCAGGAAGAATTCAAAAGGAAGCCAAGAAGAGGGAAGATAGGAAGAAAAAAGAAGGAAGATAGGAAGAAAGAAGAAGGAAGATATGAATAAAGAAGATAGGAAGAAAAGAAGTTAGGAAGAAAGAAGAAAGGAAGTTAGGAAGAAAGAACAAGGAAGATTTAAATAAAAAAAGATAGGAAGAAAGGAAGTTAGGAAGAAAGAAGAAGGAAGATAGAAAGAAAGAAGAAGGAAGATAGGAAGAAAGAAGAAAGGAAGTTAGGAAGAAAGAAGAAGGAAGATAGAAAGAAAGAAGATAGGAAGGAAGGAAATTAGGAAGAAAGAAGAAGGAAGACAGAAAGAAAGAAGACATAAAGAAAGAAATTAGGAAGAAGGAAGAATGAAGACAGAAAGCAAGATATGAAAAAGAAGTTAGGAAGAAGGAAGGAGGAAGATAGGAGGAAGTAATTTAGGAAGACGGAAGCTCGGAAGAACTGAAGGACACCTGTGGAAGGTCGGCGGTTTCCTGTTGCCATTCGGAGCTTCGGCCGCGAGTGCTGTTCCCATGGCAACCGGCGACGGGACTTCGTGACGGGGCTATTTACCCAAAAACGAAACTCATGGGGGTGCTATTAAGGAGGAGGATGAGCAGCCGAGACGTGGGTGAGGTGGATGAGAGTCGGTCCCGAGTGAGTGGGTGTGGGTGGGGGGGGAGTTATGTGGATGGGAAGCGGGTTATGTGGATGGGAAGTGAGTTATGTGGATGGGAATTGAGTTATGTGGATGGGAAGCGGGTTATGTGGATGGGAAGTGAGTTATGTGGATGGGAATTGAGTTATGTGGATGGGAATTGAGTTATGTGGATGGGAAGCGGGTTATGTGGATGGGAATTGAGTTATGTGGATGGGAAGCGGGTTATGTGGATGGGAAGTGAGTTATGTGGATGGGAAGCGGGTTATGTGGATGGGAAGTGAGTTAAGTGGATGGGAAGTGAGTTATGTGGATGGGAAGTTAGTTAAGTGGATGGGAAGTGTGTTATGACAATCGCCCCGAGGATGAAAGTGAGTTATGTGGATCGCAACGAATCATGAGGGTCACTCTAGATTATAAGGATAGAAGGGAATCATGAGGATGGAAGGGAGTCATGAGGACGAAGTGAATCATGAGGATGGAAGGGAGTCATGAGGTTCACTATGAGTTATGAGGCTCGAAGCGAATCATGAGGATCTTTCCCACGTATGAGGACGGGAAGTGAGCCACGAGAATTCCCGCAAATCTTCGTGAGTCTTTTGCCTGTGTGATTAAATGTTATTTTTTTTCTTTGTCTCTCTTCGGTTCGGAAATTATCGATTATCTTTTTTGATAATGACGACGATTATGATAGTAATGAGGATGATAGCAAGGCGGACGGTTTATATCACATGTCATTATTATCATTATTATCCTCCTCCTCATCATCATCCATATCATCATTATAATTATCATTGTTATTATCATTATCATTATTATTATTATTATTATTATTATTATTGTTATTATTATTATTATTATTATTATTATTATTATTATTATCATTATTATTATTATTATTATTATTATTATTATTATTATTATTATTATCATTATTATTATTATTATTATTATTATTATTATTATTATTACTATTATTATTATCATTATTATTATTATTATTATTATTGTTATTATTTCTATCATCATCATCATCATCATCCATAATGTCATTATAATTATGATTGTTATTATCATTATCATTATTATTATTATTATTATTAATATTATTATTATCATAATAATAATAATAATAATAATAATAATAATAATAGTTATTATTATTATTATTATTATTATTATCATTACTATTATTATTTTTATCATTATCATTATTATTATTATTATTATTATTATTTCTATCATCATCATTATCATTATTATCATTACTATTATTATTTTTATCATTATCATTATTATTATTATTATTATTTCTATCATCATCATCATCATTATCATTATTATCATCATTATCATGAGTATTATCATTATGATCATTAATATCATCACCACTACTATTATTACCATTAATATCATCATCATCATCATCATCACTGTTATTATCATTCTTACTATCATTGTTATCGTACCATCATCACTCTCATCCGCACTGCTGCTACTATCACATCCCTCCGCGAGACAGCCAAAGCATAATCAGAGAAGCAACGGCGCTGCAACGTGACACAGACCCACTTCGACCGCAAGCACATGACGAGTGCGTGCGCGCGCGTGCGTCCGAGCGAGCGGAAGGTAGCCGAGCGCAGTTGGCCGCCGCGCACCATTTTGCTTATTTATAGCAGTCCTCTCCGTCTCTAGCGAAGATCCCGCTCGTTTCGGCTTCGCTATTCCTTCGCTTTCGCTCGTTCGCTGAGGGAGAAGGCTGCAG
>NC_061820.1:13959381-13966881 GCF_019202785.1 Penaeus chinensis
CCCGCAGAACATATTTTGAAATATAGGTTCTGTTGAGCTTTAGAAGATGTAAGATATGAGGATTCAATGTATCACAAGCCACCACAGTCGTCCCAGAGCTACACTATTCCTCAACATTTCCATCCTTTGGCTCTTACAATGTTCGGCTTCTCTTACGTAACTGATAACAACCGCTGATAATAACTGATATGTAGATCCCCCCCCCCCCCACACACACACACCCGTTTTCCAAAATGAGCATCCTTTCTTGGTCACCTGCTGACGTGGACTCTGAGGCACCTGACACTGCTAATCATCAACAATTGGCGACCAACTCTGCAGTTCCTTCAAAGACTGAGACAGCTCGCAAAGGCTCTCTCTCTCTCTCTCTCTCTCTCTCTCTCTCTCTCTCTCTCTCTCTCTCTCTCTCTCTCTCTCTCTCTCTCTCTCGCTCTCGCTCTCTGTCTGTCTGTCTCTCTATCTCTCTCTCTCTCTCCCTCTCTCTCTCTTTCTCTCTCTCTCTCTCTCTCTCTCTCTCTCTCTCTCTCTCTCTCTCTCTCTCTCTCTCTTTCTCTCTCTCTCTCGCCATGATGGTAATAATGAAAAATATGATAACAACAGCAAAAACAATATAAATTATCAAACACATTGTCATACTGATGATGATAGTGGTAATAGTGGTAACAATAGTTTTGATAATGGTTTTAACAAAGATACAAATGATAATGCTAAGATATTACCCAGAAAGACTTTGCTTGTTCATAGTAATTGTTACGATGATTATTACTGTATTTCAGAATACTAATAAAAAAGTAATGAAAATGAAAATTATAATAATCACAAAAATCAAGATATAATTGTTAGTACTGTTACAATCACAATAATTTTAATAATGAAAATACAATCCATTTGTAGCGACTTTGGGGATCAATATGAATAAACTCGTTTTGGGTTTTATTACGTCTTCTATCTTTTTATTTGTTATTTTTAGTTACATTATCGCAAAGAACTTGTATTTGCATTTATTTATCCTTGTTTTATCTCCCTCAGCAAATTCATGAAAATCCCGTGCGAGAGGAACAGATATTTAAAATGAAAATGGTTAATCTGGTATGTCTCTAACAGTTCGTCTCACATTTAACCGAGTTTGAGCTACATCTTTCTGTGTACAAGTTCTTGAGGATTTTTTTCTTTTTTTTCTCATTGGGACAGAAGGAAATAAGTCGCTGAATAATTCCAGAGTTGAAATTCGAAATGCAGAATCTCAGACTAAGAGAACGCCGGCGAGAGCAAGACAGAAATGGAGAAAATTACCAGTTGCTTTCGGATTATTTTGACAAGTTGTCCCCGCTCCGGCCATCGTGATGACGTCACGAGCGCGGGGCGGCGCGCCAGGAGCTTCAGGGCCTGAAGCCACTTCTGATTTTTAGGTATATTAAGTATCCAATTAGAGGCGTCTTAGGGGGACGTATATACATGGTGGCTCATCAGGAGAAGGAGACCATAGACCTGTGGTTTGAATTTGTGGTTGGATTTTCCGTGTGTGGCGAACAGGTGTTTGTTAGGTGACGTGGAAGCGGAGTGTGCACGAGTGTGTGTGTGTGTGTGTGTGTGTGTGCTATTAGTAATGTTGATATAATATTTAATGTAAAGCCAGTAAGATAGGAAAGATAATGTTCACAAACCCTTTTCCTTGTTCAAACAAGTGATGCCCAATCTGATTCAACCACCCATGCGCTTGAAAAAGTATGAATGTCAATTGCACAAACCACGCAGACAGACGCACCCCCTTATCCACTCCAGAGTCACACTCCTACTCCTGTCCTCCTACACATCATCCTAATTCCCCCTCCCTATCATCCTCCCTCACCCCCCCCCCCATACTTTTTCACCCGCTTCCCTCCCCCTCTTGCTTCTCGCCTCCCCGTCCCTCTCCTTCACGCTTCTCGCCTCCCCCTCCCTTTCCTGCTTCTCGGGCCCCTTCGCCCCCCCCCCCCCCTTCGGCGACCCTCCCACCTCCTTGGTCTCCGAGCTGGCAGAGGAGCTGGGTGAGTCATATAATTACAGTGTAGATTCAAGTAATATTTATTTAATTACTAGTTAATTACTGATTACTCTTCCTCCCCCAAAGGTAAGGGAGGGAGGCCAGGTGTACCCCTACCTTTAATGACGAAGTTAGGGAAGGGTAAAGTGTGTAGGTAAAGGGTGGAAGGGTGTTAGGAAGTAAGGCTGACAGCATAAGCCTAATCATAGGCTTATGCTATTTTTAAGGAACATTAAGATAAAGCACTAATGGAGACTGGAGGCTTCTTTATTCTTTAATTTTGTGTTTTAGGAAAAGTGTGAACAATGAACGAATGGGGAAAAGGGATTCGGAAACAAGGCTAAGATCCCTTGGCATATAAGGACCATGGCTGTGACTCAATGCGATGAAGAAGACACTGCGGGGAGAGGACGTGATATAATAGTTATTACCACGCACTATGCCTGACGGATGAGGCGTCGGTGCCAATCAATCAGTTCTTTTCTGCTCGAGATTAAAGATGCGAATCGAGAAGTGAAAGTGAGATCGCAAAGACAAACAAACAGGGGGGGGGGGGGGGGGGGAGTTCTGCCGACGCTGGGGGGAGATGAGAGAGGAGACAGGGCGGAGAAGATGACACGGGGCGTCGAAAATGGGCGATGAATATGTACAGGGGGAAGAGGGGAGAGAAAGAGAGAGAAGAGAGAAGAGAGGGAAAAGGAAGTGCAAGGGGAAAAAGAGTGAAGTAAGAGTAAAGCAAGAGGCAGAGAGAAAAAAAGAGAGGCAAGGGAAAGGGGAGGAAGATGAAAAAGGGCGACGTAGGAGTAAAGAAAGAGACAAAGAGCAAGGAGTTAGAAGAAAAGGGACGAAGGGAAAAAAGAACGACGTAAGAGGGAAGGAGGGGAGGGCGAGAGAGAGAGAAGGGGGTGAGAACGACTACATATCTGTCATACTTGTCAAGGAAAGTGTGATGACTCACTCCTAAGAGAACAAGCGCGTATGACAGCGAAATGCAACCAAGATGAAGATGGCAATAATTGAAGAAATAAGATTAAAACCACATGGTATTCTAGATAAAGAAGCCAACCTTAGAACTACACATAAACGCCCGCACACGAGTCGAGGTGCGCGTGCATGGATAAATAACCGCTGAAGTGTGTTGTGTTTGGACAGCCTTCGTGCTCGTGGGCGTGATGGGTAGCAATCGGTTGTCATCTGTGACAAGGATATGTTGCCGATATGTGATTAATGACATTATTGGTGGTAACTTCCTGCTGATGAATAGCGCGGGCGTATGAGCTGTAATTTTAAAGTGTCAGTGATGTAACGTGGGCGTGAGTGATTGGGCTGAGGCAGACTTTGAGTGGGCGGTTGGAAGTGTGGTTAATACCGCCAAAGTGCCCATGGTATCGTGTCAAGTACCTTAAAGGAAAACAAGTTGCATATTTTTTTTCCTTTCCTGATACTTATATGATGATACTTCTATGATACTTTTAGACACTTTCGTAAGCAAAATTAAGTTGTGGAAATGGTAAAGGATAACGTTAACCACATGGAAAGTAGAACCGTGTAAGTGAATAAAATTAAGATGTTTTAGAGGATCTAAAAAGTGACTTGATCATCTGACTTAATCTGAATGACTAAAAAAAACTTTTACGATTAAATGTATAAAGATATTGAGAACGTGTGTGTGTATGTGTGTGTGTGTGTGTGTGTGTGTGTGTGTGTGTGTGTGTGTGTGTGTGTGTGTGTGTGTGTGTGTGTGTGTGTGTGTGTGTGTGTGTGTGTGTGTGTGTGTGTGTGTGTGTGTGTGTGTGTGTGTGTGCGTGTGTGTGTGTGATAGATCGAGATAGAAAGATAGATATAAACAGTTAGAGACAGAGAGAGAGAGAGAGAGAGAGAGAGACAGACAGACAGACAGACAGACAGACAGACAGACAGACAGACAGACAGACAGACAGACAGACAGACAGACAGACAGACAGACAGACAGACAGACAGACAGACAGACAGACAGACAGACAGACAGACAGACAGACAGACAGACAGACAGACAGACAGACAGACAGACAGACAGACAGACAGACAGACAGACAGACAGACAGACAGACAGACAGACAGACAGACAGACAGACAGACAGACAGACAGACAGACAGACAGACAGACAGACAGACAGACAGACAGACAGACAGACAGACAGACAGACAGACAGACAGACAGACAGACAGACAGACAGACAGACAGACAGACAGACAGACAGACAGACAGACAGACAGACAGACAGACAGACAGACAGACAGACAGACAGACAGACAGACAGACAGACAGACAGACAGACAGACAGACAGACAGACAGACAGACAGACAGACAGACAGACAGACAGACAGACAGACAGACAGACAGACAGACAGACAGACAGACAGACAGACAGACAGACAGACAGACAGACAGACAGACAGACAGACAGACAGACAGACAGACAGACAGACAGACAGACAGACAGACAGACAGACAGACAGACAGACAGACAGACAGACAGACAGACAGACAGACAGACAGACAGACAGACAGACAGACAGACAGACAGACAGACAGACAGACAGACAGACAGACAGACAGACAGACAGACAGACAGACAGACAGACAGACAGACAGACAGACAGACAGACAGACAGACAGACAGACAGACAGACAGACAGACAGACAGACAGACAGACAGACAGACAGACAGACAGACAGACAGACAGACAGACAGACAGACAGACAGACAGACAGACAGACAGACAGACAGACAGACAGACAGACAGACAGACAGACAGACAGACAGACAGACAGACAGACAGACAGACAGACAGACAGACAGACAGACAGACAGACAGACAGACAGACAGACAGACAGACAGACAGACAGACAGACAGACAGACAGACAGACAGACAGACAGACAGACAGACAGACAGACAGACAGACAGACAGACAGACAGACAGACAGACAGACAGACAGACAGACAGACAGACAGACAGACAGACAGACAGACAGACAGACAGACAGACAGACAGACAGACAGACAGACAGACAGACAGACAGACAGACAGACAGACAGACAGACAGACAGACAGACAGACAGACAGACAGACAGACAGACAGACAGACAGACAGACAGACAGACAGACAGACAGACAGACAGACAGACAGACAGACAGACAGACAGACAGACAGACAGACAGACAGACAGACAGACAGACAGACAGACAGACAGACAGACAGACAGACAGACAGACAGACAGACAGACAGACAGACAGACAGACAGACAGACAGACAGACAGACAGACAGACAGACAGACAGACAGACAGACAGACAGACAGACAGACAGACAGACAGACAGACAGACAGACAGACAGACAGACAGACAGACAGACAGACAGACAGACAGACAGACAGACAGACAGACAGACAGACAGACAGACAGACAGACAGACAGACAGACAGACAGACAGACAGACAGACAGACAGACAGACAGACAGACAGACAGACAGACAGACAGACAGACAGACAGACAGACAGACAGACAGACAGACAGACAGACAGACAGACAGACAGACAGACAGACAGACAGACAGACAGACAGACAGACAGACAGACAGACAGACAGACAGACAGACAGACAGACAGACAGACAGACAGACAGACAGACAGACAGACAGACAGACAGACAGACAGACAGACAGACAGACAGACAGACAGACAGACAGACAGACAGACAGACAGACAGACAGACAGACAGACAGACAGACAGACAGACAGACAGACAGACAGACAGACAGACAGACAGACAGACAGACAGACAGACAGACAGACAGACAGACAGACAGACAGACAGACAGACAGACAGACAGACAGACAGACAGACAGACAGACAGACAGACAGACAGACAGACAGACAGACAGACAGACAGACAGACAGACAGACAGACAGACAGACAGACAGACAGACAGACAGACAGACAGACAGACAGACAGACAGACAGACAGACAGACAGACAGACAGACAGACAGACAGACAGACAGACAGACAGACAGACAGACAGACAGACAGACAGACAGACAGACAGACAGACAGACAGACAGACAGACAGACAGACAGACAGACAGACAGACAGACAGACAGACAGACAGACAGACAGACAGACAGACAGACAGACAGACAGACAGACAGACAGACAGACAGACAGACAGACAGACAGACAGACAGACAGACAGACAGACAGACAGACAGACAGACAGACAGACAGACAGACAGACAGACAGACAGACAGACAGACAGACAGACAGACAGACAGACAGACAGACAGACAGACAGACAGACAGACAGACAGACAGACAGACAGACAGACAGACAGACAGACAGACAGACAGACAGACAGACAGACAGACAGACAGACAGACAGACAGACAGACAGACAGACAGACAGACAGACAGACAGACAGACAGACAGACAGACAGACAGACAGACAGACAGACAGACAGACAGACAGACAGACAGACAGACAGACAGACAGACAGACAGACAGACAGACAGACAGACAGACAGACAGACAGACAGACAGACAGACAGACAGACAGACAGACAGACAGACAGACAGACAGACAGACAGACAGACAGACAGACAGACAGACAGACAGACAGACAGACAGACAGACAGACAGACAGACAGACAGACAGACAGACAGACAGACAGACAGACAGACAGACAGACAGACAGACAGACAGACAGACAGACAGACAGACAGACAGACAGACAGACAGACAGACAGACAGACAGACAGACAGACAGACAGACAGACAGACAGACAGACAGACAGACAGACAGACAGACAGACAGACAGACACGTTTTGCGACTTGTGCACGCGCGTGTTCGCTTGCTTCTTTTGTGGTGTGTTGTGTGTTTTAATTGTTTTTTTGGGTTTCTTTACGTAAGCTAACCATTTATACTTTTTATATCTTGGGGGTTTTTTTTATGCGTCTTTAAACTGGGGAATCTCACTGGTTGTGTTGGGGGTGGGTAACTATATCCTTTACACCTCACGTGTTTGTTTGTGTGTGTGTGTGTGTGTTGTTTTTGTGTGTGTGGGGTTTGGGTGTATGTTTGTTGTGTGTTGTGTGGGTGTGGTGGTGTGTGATAATTATATGTATATATTTATATAAAAAATATAAAAAAAAAAATTTATATATATAAAATGTCCACACACACACATTTATATATGCACGTGTATATATATATATATATATATATATATATATATATATATATATGTATTTATGTATGTATGTGTGCATGTATGTGTGCATGTATGCATATATATATGTGTGTGTAAGACTATATAGACATGTATGTATGTATATTTACATATACATACACATACACATTCATATAAGCACAATTTGCTATTTATCTATAACAATCTTCTCTCTTAGCATAAATTTAGAAGT
>NC_061820.1:13971881-13983125 GCF_019202785.1 Penaeus chinensis
GATGTAGCGGAAATCCAGGTGGGACTGTCACCACTTTGCGATTATATAAGAAACCATACGATCTATTTTTGCTCTGGCCTTTTACTCATTTTTTTTCTTTTTCTTTCTTAATCTTTCTTACCTTTTTGTTTTTGCTTTGTCATCCACGTCTCTTTTCTCTCGTCACCCTTCTCCGTCTTCGTAGTCGCCTTCATTTTCTCATATTATCTAGTTTTTATATCCATCTTTATCATTTTTTTTCTCCTGTTCCTTCTTAACCTTCTTTCATTCCCCACTTCTTCTCCACCCCTTCCTTGCAGTCATCAAAGAAAATACCCTAAGCGAGAGTTCTTCGTGGAAGTACCCCGCGCAAACGGACCGGTCGACCTCGCCTCCCCTCCGCCTCTCCTCCCCCTCCCCCCTTCAGCAGCCGGACAGAACCCCTAAAGGACCAGAGTGCACTCGCCTTGCCAACGAAATGGCAACGGAATGGCGATGGCAACGCTCCACTTTCCCCCTTTTGGTTCCGATGAGGCCGTTCGTCATCGCGGCGTGTAAAAATTGACAGAAAACGGGTGGCCGGATGTTGTAGAAAACGGGTCTCCTTCGCACGCGGAAGGGTCGCGGGCTTAAAGCTAAAATTTTAAAATTGGCTATAAATACTGTTTGTTGGGTACGCTGCTTTAGTACACTTTCGATTATTTCTTTTTATTCTTTTTCTTCTTTTTTGCCGAGCGACATATATCCATCTGCGCATCCCGGCCCGTCCAACACACCTGCAAGGGCACGAGGAATGAGAGGTTGCAGAGGGAGGGAACAGAGAAGGGGAAATGCCTGACGTGACTTTTATTTTTGCTTATTATTTTTTAAATTTCTCCTCTCCTCCTTTTTCTTTCTTCCTTTTCGTACCTCATTTGGCATGGCGGGGCGGAAGTGGAGACAAGAATGAGGAACAGCTTTTGAACAGAGGAAATGGAAAATATGGATGTAGTAAATGGTGATTATTTATCTGTATTTCCCCAGTCTCTTGCGTCATAGTTACGAATATACACATAAAGATGATGGAAATGACGATGATGATAATAATAGACACAGTAATGATAATAATACTGATAACAATGAAGATGCTAATGCTATTGTAATAAAAATGCTAGAAAAAGCAGTAACGGTTGTGATGCTGATAAGTAAGAACAATGACGCATATGAATGATAATGGTAAAAAATATAGTAATTACAAGGGCGCCAGTATTTAGAATACTGATTACGATAAGAAAGAAGTGCACACATCCGCATAGGCAGAATGATGATGATGGCAATGATGATGAAAAAATGATAATGATAATGATAGTAAGAACAGTAATGGTGATAATTATGAATATGCAAATTGAATTATACTGATCAGAGTTGAATCCAAAATTATGATAATGATAAGGATGATTAATTTGATAACGGGAAATAACGACAGCAATGTTGATGTTGATGGTACTACGAGTAATAATACTAAGGAAGAGAAAATTGTGATGATGTAATGATAATGAAGATCATGCTTATGATAAGGATGGAAAATAACAATGAAAATTATAAAGTTGTTGAAGGTAATGTAAATAAAAAAGAATGGTAATGAAAACAATGTTTAATATGATAATAAAAATACTGGTAAAAATAATATGCATTGATATGAAAATTATAAAGGTTATGGCAATGATAACAATGATAATCCTGAAAACTTTTTAAATATAGATTATGATTATGATCACGACGTGATGGAAATAATTATGAATTGTCTGAATAATATTCGTTATTATTGCTAAAGTAATTTTGATAATATGATAATGATGATCATGATATTAATGTTGGTAATGGTATTTGTAATGCAATAACAACAATAGTTCCAACAACAATAATGATAATGATAATATTGATGATAATGATGCTGATATAGTATATAATACTGCTACTACTGCCATTGTTGCTACAAATAATAATAATGATGATGATAATAATAAAAGATAATAAGAATAACAATGATAATGATAATATTCATGGTGATGATAATAACAATCTTCTTATTATTATTTTTATTATTGTTATTGCTGTTATTATAATTATGATTATTAGCATTATCCTTATTGTCATCATTGCTATTATTATTATTATTATTATTATTATTATTATTATTATCATTATTATTGCTATTATTGTTATTACTCCTGTTATTACTGTTGTTATTATTATTATTATTATTATTATTATTATTATTATTATTATTATTATTATCATCATTATCATTATCATTATCATTATCATTATCATTATCATTATCATTATTATTATTATCATTATTATTATTTTTTATTATCATTATCATTAATTTCGAAGATAACGATGCTAATAATGTTTGCCAAAATGCGCACATGTCTGAAGTAGGCGTGGAGGCGGCAGCCACCTTCGCAACATACGACAGTCAGCCGTCATTTGCATAGAGTGAACTTGTCCCTAAATCACCTGACGTGATGTGCCAGGGCCGCGAGACTGACTGGCACTCTTAGTTTACATGCAAAATTCGGGAGTCATAATCACCCTTTTCGCCCAGAGTTATTGTCACAACGGAACGTCAGGAGGCTGCCCACACGTGCTGCCTGGTGTCTAGGGTCATGTCAAGGAGGGGTAAAAAAGGGGGAGGGGGGAAGGGGAAAGCGAAGAGAGGAAATGGGAAGAAATGAGGTTAAGGGGAAGGGACAGGAGAAGGAGAAAGGGGAACTGGGGAGTGAAACGGGGACGAAAAAGGAGAGAGAAAAAGAGGAGGAGGGGAGGGGGGAGTGGAACGAAAAAAGAAATAAAAGAGGATGTGAAGAGGGGAAAAAGGGGGAAGAAATGAAATAAATAGAATAAGGGGAAAACAATACAAGCCTGCGGAAAGAAGAATGGATAAAAGCAAGATAATAAGTGACAGAGAAAGGAAGAAGAGGCACGCAAGAGGGAAAGAAGACTCGAAAGGGGGTTAGGGAGTAGAGTGGATGACTCACCTGCAGATTCCACGAAGACGGACGCCAGGCGAGGCTCACAGAAGAGGGGCTTCCTCGCCGGTCGTGGGTTGCGCCTGTTTTCCCTGGATCGGGTGAGCACCTTGAGTTATTAGGATCATTATTGCCAGTCATTCAGACACATGTTTGATGTTAGTTCAAGATGTCTTGCCGTATTGTGTTGTTGATGCAGGCCCTATATTTTATTAATAGTTTCAACACTGGCTGGAGTGCGAGGCTGGGAATAATACTAAGATTGTATAAAGGATTATTATAGTAATACTTAATAATGAGCACGGCGATCCTTGTTAGGAACGAAGCACGAATTAATTAATTAGGGAAGAATAAATACCTCAAAAACAACCATTGCAAGGGAAAGAATACCTGTGGAGACTAAATGCTGAAACTGGAATATTGTTACTTTATTTAATAAACCAGGCACTACCTGACGCCGCCCAAATCCATAGGATAGAAACACGGAAGAAAACCAAAGGCTCTGCATTCTGGCGCATTGAGCATGATTTAACCGTCTGCATTCTTCAGATCGAAATGAGTTTTGGCTCCGGTGTGATTAAACAGTATTTCTTTCAGCGGCAGAGCTATGGTGCAGTGGCACTGTGCCAACTCACCGCGGGCAGCGTCGCCTATCGTGAGTGCCTTTAACGCTCTCTTTTCCTCGGAATTCTTCCTCATATCGACATGGTGAGGCACTTACGAGCTCGTGTCCTCTGAAGAAGAAAAGTATAACACGTCCTTAAAAGTCGGGTCGTGGGTTTTAATGCTTGGCTTCCTGGTTCGTCCGCAAAAGGCCTGATCGGGACACAAATATGTCTGGATTATACGGTGTGTCGGGATAGAGTTAAATTGCAGTATGTCATAGCTTATATATATTTTGCATGTGAAAACGTTGTCTAAATCAAGAGCCAAAGTTAAGCCCCGGATGGATCGTTTTTGGAATCTATCAATATGTAGAGAATCGGAATTGGATATCTGGAAATGGAAATACGCTTGGACGAATGCTCTCGGTCTCTTTCTCTATTTCTTTCCCTCATTCTCTCTCTCTCTCTCTCTCTCTCTCTCTCTCTCTCTCTCTCTCTCTCTCTCTCTCTCTCTCCCTCTCTCTATCCCTATCCCTTACTCTCTTTCTCTCTCTCTCTCTCTCTCTCTCTCTCTCTCTCTCTCTCTCTCTCTCTCTCTCTCTCTCTCTCTCTCTCTCTCTCTCTCCCTCTCTCTATCCCTATCCCTTACTCTCTCTCTCTCTCTCTCTCTCTCTCTCTCTCTCTCTCCTCTCTCTCTCTCTCTCTCTCTCTCTCTCTCTCTCTCTCTCTCTCCTCTCTCTCTCTCTCTCTCTCTCTCTCTCTCTCTCTCTCTCTCTCTCTCTCTCTCTCTCTCTCTCTCTCTCTTTCTCTCTCTCTCTCTCTCTCTCTCTCTCTCTCTCTCTCTCTCTCTCTCTCTCTCTCTCTTTCACACACACACACCCAGCAAACACACACGAAGTGACTTACAGGCTACTTGCAAGTAACCGCAACAGAATATACAACGCAAAGACAACAACAACAAAAAAAAACAACAGGAAGAAATGGAAGTTACAATGAAAAGAACCACATTTAGCTAAATCACTGACTTCTAATCATTTTCGACTGGGCTTTAAAAGCGCCTTTTGTCACGCTGATTGTGGTGGATTCGAAAGCAGCCATTTTGAACCACCACCCCTTGCACTCTCGATTTGTAAAACTGCCAATTACGGTGGTTAGGCGGTTAATTTGATAATCTGATAATCTGGTAATTGATAATCAGTGGCGCCCTGGGTTTAATTCAGGCGTGGGGAAAGGGGTGAAGGAAGCTAATGAGGGAAGAAGAGAGAGCTATCCATATACAGGTGTGCGCAGACCGTGTGTATAGTCAATAGGGATGTTCGAACGTCGTTATCCTATTGGGAAGCGGGTGCATGGATTCGAACGAAGACACGTCAGGTTATTTTTCATGGAATGTTAAAAAGAAAAGAAAAAAGAAAGAATAAATCTTAGTTTGTGCGACACTCAGATTAAATTCGCTCTTCGCTGGTCGTAAAGATGTAGATGGATTATCTGAAATATTCGTTTTGTGAAGTTTCTGAAATTCCACTGAGGAGTGGTTGTCCAGTTTTCATACTATTATTACTATTATCTTTATCATTATTATTGTTATCATAATCATCATTAATACTATTATCTTTATCATTATTATTGTTATCATAAACATCATTATTACTATTATCGTTATCCTTCTTGTTATTGTCATTGTTTGTTTTATTATTATCGTCATCATCATCATCATCATCATCACCATCATCATCATCATCATCATCATCATCATCATCATCATCATCATCATCATCATCATCATCATCATCATTATCATCATCATCATCATCATCATCATCATCATCATCATCATCATCATCATCATCGTCATCATTATTATTGTCATCATCGTTGGCATCATTATCATAATGTTTTGGTTATCACTAGTATCACCATCATCACCAGTGCTAGTATTATTAACAGAAATTAAAATTCAGTTCCTTAACATTATATCTGAACCTGAAAACAGATTCAGATCTTCCTAATATTATATGAAAAGATTTCTTGTCAGTCCAATTTTAAAGAGACCGTTTATATCACATTTTACGTCGGTCAGTAGTGAAGTTGGTAAGTTATCGTATGTCTATATTTATCGTCATTTTCTCTTAAATCTATTATTTAAGTCTATTAATTTGTCCAGACTGCGTTAGGTATAGGGTGGAAATTATTCGATATCCGCTGCAGGCAACATTTGGTCTTTGGAGATTGTGGTCAGTGTTAAAATAAACTTGATGATTTGGGAAACAACAGCTTAGGAATTTCAAAGCTGTCTCGTCATTATCTGTCCAGATAATTCGGATAAATAAGAATGAATTTTCTTGCATTAGTAAGGCATTATGCAATCAGTCGAATTAAAAGAGAGAAGTGGTTCTAATACTTACCTGATACTTGAGTTATAAAATCAATTCTTGTGTTTGAGGAGGACATTTTCAAGTTCTTTTTGCTATCACACGAAGTTTCCGAGTTTCCTCATTACCGACACTCACTTTGAATATTATCCTGGCCTCCCCCCCCCCCCCCTCCTACTCCCTATCCCAGCTATCCCTCCCTATCCACACATCCCATGCTAGCTCCCGACCCCACCACTACTCATTCTAACTTCCCCAACGCTCCCCTTCCCATCCCTCCCCAACTCTATTCCCCAGCCCTCAACACTCCCCTCCCTCTCCATCTCTCCCGCACCCCCCCATTACCCCCCCCCCTCGACCATAACCCCCCCCCAAAAAAAAAAAATCAAATTTTAATATTACAAGCGCGAGGAGAGGCCCTCCGCTCGCAACATAACGATTGGTTGCAACTTATCGTTCCTAATTGGCCTCAGATTCCACCTCCCGGCGCCTTATCTGGCCGGGCATCTGAATTCTTGATTAGGCAGATGTGGTCCTTCTGCGCATGTGTGGCGGATGCTTGAGACTTTCTGATTTTTGCTTTATTTTTTATTACATTTTTCACTTGCTTCTGGATCCACTTTTTTAACTTTCTTTCTCGTGCGCTTTTTTTTATCTTATGCCTTATCGGGTGGCAACTTTACGCCTCAGCAAGACCGGGGTAACGTTGCACGCTCGCCGACCGGGCCTTCGGTGGGAGGCTGCTGCGCTCGGGGGGAATGTGCGCGCGCGTGTGTGTGTACGTATATATATATGTATATGTATGTATATAATGTAGATACATACTATATATACACACATACATTTGTATATATATATAGAGAGAGATAAGTATTGAGAAACCTTTAGATTAGATAGATTGAGAGACAGGAAGATACACACACAGGTAAATAGATAGATAAACAAACAGATAAATAGATAAATGGATGAATATATAGAAAAATAGATAGATAGATATGTATAGAAACAGATACAAGCAGACGGATAGCTAAGTAGATAGATCAAAAGATAAGTAGTTAGATAGATAGGTATAACATCGCAAAAAACGCTTACGAGAAAAAGCAAACAAATGCTTTGCTGGTCATGTTCCAATATAAGTCAGAAATAAATTGCAACACGAGGGGAGATTTTTTTTTTCTGTTCGGAGAAGCCGTATTAGACACCATGACAAAAAGAGAGAGAGGGAGAGAGAGAGACAGAGAGAGAGATAGAAAGAGGGATAGGGATAGAGACAGGGAGAGGGAGAGAGAGAGAGAGATAGAGATAGAGAGAGAGAGAGAAAGAAAGAGAGAGAGAGAGAGAGAGAGAGAGAGAGAGAGAGAGAGAGAGAGAGAGAGAGAGAGAGAGAGAGAGAGAGAGAGAGAGAGAGAGAAATAGGGAGAAAGAGAAAGAGAGAAAAAGAGAGAGAGAGAGAGAGAGAGAGAGGGAGAGGGAGTAAGAGAAAGAGAGAGAGAGAGAGAGAGAGAGAGAGAGAGAGAGAGAGAGAGAGAGAGAGAGAGAGAGAGAGAGAGCAACAGAAACAGACATAGACAGACAGATAAAATATATCATACAAAATAGGGCAGAGGAACCGCACGAAAGACCAAAATGATCCAGACTCTCACGTAAATCTCATCCTCCTTCCCTCAAAAAAAGAAAAAAAGAGAAAAAAAACAGTTGAAGGCCGGATGTGAAAATGGCGCGCCGTTCGGGAAAAGCTCGCGCCACAAGGGATAGATTTCTTGCGCGCCTCCTTGATTGCTATAATTGCAATGAATGTTAATTACATCGTTGTCCGGGCAGTTAGGGAAGCAAGGAAGGATAGGTTAGGCCGATTAACAAGCACCGACAATTAACGTCGCAATCAATTAAAAACTTTTAATTGTAGGTTATTGCTGCATGTAATTACCTGTCTTGGTGGTAGAAGGAGGGGGGGGTAGGGGGAAGGGGAGGGGAGGCAGCGTGTCAGGAGGAGAATAGAAGGGGGAGGGGGGGGGGCAAGGAAAGCGGCTTGTTAACGGTGGTAATAACCCTTGTATTTTTTTTTCTTCTATCGTTTGAATAAAAAAAGAAATATCTTCACCGTGGCCAGTAGGTCTTTATACACATGCTAATGTTGCTCTAGATTTCGCCGGTATTGCTTATATATATTTTCATCATGTAAAGCAATTCATGCAATCCTGTCAGTGACTGTTGAATATTTAACGAATATAAATGTGTTTGGGTTGCTATCACAGTGCGCGGGACCCGATTCTTGGGCATCGCTTTGTGCTTGTGGGAGAGGCGGAATTAAGAGGAGGAGGCGGAGCTAAGAGGAGGAGGCGGAGTTAAGAGGAGGAGGAGGAGCTAAGAGGAGGAGGTGAAGCTAAGAGGAGGAGGCGGAGCTAAGAGGAGTAGGCGGAGCTAAGAGGAGGAGGTGAAGCTAAGAAGAGGTGAAGCTAAGAGGAGGAGGCGGAGCTAAGAAGAGGAGGCGGAGTTAAGAGGAGGAGGCGGAGCTAAGAGGAGGAGGTGAAGCTAAGAGGAGGAAGCGGAGCTAAGAGGAGTAGGCGGAGCTAAGAGGAGGAGGTGAAGCTAAGAGGAGGTGACGGAGCTAAGAGGAGGAGGTGGGGCTAAGAGGAGGAGGTGAAGCTAAGAGGAGGAGGCTGAGCTAAGAGGAGTAGGCGGAGCTAAGAGGAGGTGAAGCTAAGAGGAGGAGGCGGAGCTAAGAGGAGGAGGCGGAGCTAAGAGGAGGAGGCGGAGCTAAGAGGAGGAGGTGGAGCTAAGAGGAGGAGGCGGAGCTAAGAGGAAGGAGAGGAGAGGTAAGAAAAAGAGAAGAGGAGGAGGATAAGTAGGGAAGAGAAGGAGGAGGAAGAACAGATATAAGCAGGAAGATGAGTAGGAGAAAAAACAGAGAGAAAGAGGGGAGGAAGAGGACAAAGAAAAGGAATAAAGGGAAGAATATAAGGGAAGGAAGGACGCGAGGAAATAAATGGAAAGCAGAAGAGGAGAGGAAAGAAATGAGTAAAGGAGAGAAATGAGACGAGAAGAAGAAAACATAGAGAGAAGAGAGGGAAAAGGAAAAGGAGAATACATTATGAGAATAAAGGGAAGAGGAGATAGAATACAAGAAAAAAAGAAGAAGAAAAAGAAAAACACACAAAAAAATATGAAGCCGGAAGAACTAATAAAAAAGAAGGAAACGAATAAAAAGAATGGAACAAAAAATAAAGAAGAGAAGAGAAATGAAAGAAACCATAGACACTAGAGACAAAAAAAGGGAAAGAAAGATAATATTAAAAACTACAAGAAATCCTAAACACCTTTCAAGGGAATACTCTTAAAATATCTAGGCCTACGCTAACCCTTAGAACTGAAAGACAAAAAAAAAAAAAAAAAAAAAAAAAAATATATATATATATAAATGAAAAAAAAAATATATATATATATATAAAGAATAATACATATAATTATATCGACGTATCAGCGCGAAGAAGCAAAACACAAACAGGAAAAAAAAAAACAAAAAAAAAAAAAACAGACGAACGTGGCGCTGCGCATGTCCAATTATAAGTGATATAAATTGCAACGAATGAGGAGATATTTTGTTGTTGATTTGAGAAGCCATGTTTGATAACAAGTATTGTGGGAGCGCACTGGGGGGGGGGGGGGGGGAGAAGGGGGAGGGGGGGAGAAAGGAGAGAGAGAGAGAGAGAGAGAGAGAGAGAGAGAGAGAGAGAGAGAGAGAGAGAGAGAGAGAGAGAGAGAGAGAGAGAGAGAGAGAGAGAGAGAGAGAGAGAGAGGGAGAGAGAGAGAGAGAGAAACAAACAGACAGATGGAGAAAAAGAGTCACTGTGTACGTATAATTGTTATCAACTATCATTTAACCGTTACAAATGTCTATGAAAGAAAAGTAGAAATTCAAATTCAGTACAAGAAAAAGAAAGAATAAATAACACATAGAAATACTAACCTCACTCACTCCCCAAACAAGAAATGAAAAAAAGAAGAAAAAAAATAACATCATTTAGCAAAACCCCTTCACCCCCCTCCCCCCTCCATAAACACCAGCGAGCACCCTCCGATCCATCTTCCGCCGTAGCCTAATATCGACAGTTTTTAATTATGCTTCTAAAAGTGAGTGAGGACGGTGAGTGAGAGAGATGAATGAGGGAGGTGAGTGGGGACCGTGAGTATGGAAGAGACGGGTGTGGGAAATGAAACTGGGAGATGGAGGAGGGTGAGTGAGCGAAGGCGGTGACGGTATTCAGGATAGTGAATGAGGACGGAAATAAAGAAATGGAAAGTGGCAAGTGGAAAATTGTGAGTGAGGACGATAAGTTAGGGCAGCGAGTGAGAATGGTGAGGATCATGATTTATTGAATTAAATAATACAGATACCAGGTAGTTCCCCGCAAGCGTGTGTAATTCCCGCCCCCCAAGCCAAGCTTTCACTGTAACATGTTGCGATGTGCTGCTTGGATTAGACATTGGTCACGTCGCCTCGCTTCTCGGCCCTCGAGCCAAGCAGCTCTTGACCCATAATGGGCCAAAGGCAGCCCGGCAGAACAAGTTCAACCTCGTCAATAGCAGACACCTTCTCTTCGCTCATCTTGCCCTGACGGCGGGCCCCGTGTCCAGCACTTCGCTTCCCGATGACATCGCTTTTCCTTCTTCACTTAGTGTGTATTTTCATGGGATGAGGTACCTACAGCTAACCGCTGGTGTCTCTGCTCCAACCATATACTGTAAACCTCCACCATAATAAGGAAGGTACTTTACAGACTGGTGACAGAGGCAGATATAGCATCTCCAGTGGAGATTAAAAGACCAAATTGATAGCCTGTCCTGGAGGCGAGGCTGGAGAGGTGACGGCGAGACGTGTGTGCAGGGCGAGAGTGATCTGAAGAAGGATCTGACTCTGCTTGGGTCACGGGCGTGGGAGGCGACGCTGAACCTATGCAAGGACGGCACCATTTATAACTGACCACAAGGTAGCAGCTTCAGACATGGCTTTTAGTATACTCTATAATAATTGAGGAAGGCGAGTGAGGACAGTGGGGAGGATGATAAATGAAGACAGTGAGGGAGGATGGTGAGGTAGGACAAGGAGTAGGAAGGAAGATAGTGAGTGTGAAGAGCATGAGTGAGGATGATCAGTGACGACCACGAATGAGTAATGATAGTGAGTGAATACCATGAATGAGGATGATGAGTAAGAACTGAGTAAGGATGGTGAGTGAAGCCTCTGAATGAGGGCGGTGAGTGGTTACGTCG
>NC_061820.1:13988225-13990725 GCF_019202785.1 Penaeus chinensis
CCCACCATTTCACTCTCTTTCGTCTTCACCATTTCTTCCTAATTTTTCCCCTTTCACAAATTCTTCCCCTTCCCTCCTCTCCGCCGTCCCCCCCCCCCCCCCAACTCCGGAACGTCTTAGGAAACCGACCGAAAAAGTTTCCACGCGGCTTCTCCTTTGACGAATGTATTTAGGAGACTTGTTGAACTGCAGAATAATTAAGTTCGCAGAGGAATGAATGCAAATGGTATGTTCACTTGAATGCTTCTATACTGAGGAAAATAGGAAAAAAAGAAAAAAAAAAAAACCGTATATGATTTAAAGAACTCTATATGTAAATTAAGACGCATGCGAAATGCAGTTGTGATTTGTTGCGAATATATTTGTTCAGAATTCAGTACGGTGCAGGGAACTGATGTTTATGCATTAATTTAGTCTTAGTCCATAAAGACTAAAAGTTTTCCTAAGACACATGTTAAGCCATTTAGCGATTTTGTTCCCGATTCCAAGCTCTTCAAGTTAAGTATAGGGTTAGGCAAATGACATGGCACTCGCTGTATATATATAGTTTTCATAGGATAAGAAGATAAAAATGAAGATAAAAAACAAAACAACTCAGGGTCTAATCCCAGAAAATTATAGTGCACCAGGATATTGCTTTTAACCCTTTTTTTTTTTTTTTAGTGTTACGTGCCTTATATCACTGGACATACTGGAGTGTCACGTATATCTGCCTTTGAGACGTAGCGCGGTTCTTGCCCTGTCTCTTAATCTGCTGACAGCATTTGCGGCTCCATATATAGTGTGTTTCTTTTGATATATTCATGATGATGGACTGTGAGTCTACTGCTGCATGACTATGAGTTATGCTTATTTTCTTGTGTGCATGATTTAGAGCCCTTTATTTTAGTCGGAGTTTGACAGGATATGAAATAGATAACATGCTAGACTAATTTAACTCCATTTGATATATTGGTTCTTGAGCCAATAAAAAAAAAAAGAAAAAAAAAAGAAAAAGAGATAAAGAAAGCTTCCTAAATAAACAACTTGGAAATGAGATACAATTGTAGTAATGAAGGAGGTTGCCTTGCCTAGTTCATTAGTCGCTTCGAACATCCGGCGACGTTTATGAGAGTGCGACCATTTTATTTCCAGTCTGGCGCGTCCTATTCGCTGCAAAAGTGGCTTCGTATACAAAACACGCGGCTCTTCATTAGTGGATACTGACGAGCTAGTGCCAGATATAATTTTTTTTATTTTTTTTTTTCTGAGGGCGAAACTGACCTACGACAAATAGCTGAACTCAGAGATTAAGGGTTTCTATATAAGGGTCTCAGGCTTCTTAGTGCCTGCTTGATTCTTTTTATAAGGGTGGGTTGGTATTTCTAATAATATTGTTGTTATTTTTTCTTTGTGGCTGATTCGATTTTCTTTGGTATTTTCCTGTTCCTCTTCCATTTATTCAGCTATTCTACATGCACTTCTCCTTCCCCCCTCTCTCCCTCGCTCCTTTTCCCTCACATCTCTCCTTCCCTCCTTCTTTTTTTTTTTTTTATCCTATTCTTCTTCCCTTTACCCCTTTCTTCCTTCTCCCTACCTTTCTTCCCTTTTGACTCTTTCCATTCCCTCCTTCTCCGTCCCTCCCTTTTCTTCTATCCTATCCATTAACGTTCTCCTTATCCCCCTTTCACCTATATCCCTCCTTTTCTCTCCTTCCCTCATCTATTTGATTTTTACCCCCTTCTCCCTCTCCCCCTTCCAATCTTCTCCCTCAGCCATTTACTCCCTCCCCACCCCCCATCCATTTACTCCCTCCCCACCCCCCATCCATTTACTCCCTCCCCACCCCCCATCCATTTACTCCCTCCCCACCCCCCATCCATTTACTTTCTCTCTATACCCTCCTCCTTCCCTCCTTCCCTCCCTTACTTCCTTCTCCCACACTTATTCCCTCTCTCCCCCCTCCATCCTCCCTCCCTCTTTTCCCTCCTTCTCTCCCACCCATTTATTCCCTGTCATCCCTCTCTTCCCCTTTCTTCCTCTCCCTCCCTTCCTCCTACACTTCCATACTTCTCTCCCCCCCCCCCCATTTACTTCTTTTTCATCCCCCCTCTTCCAATCTCCCCCTCTTTCCCTCTCCGCATCCCATCCTTCCTTTTCTCTCCCATTCATTACTACCTATTTATCCCTCTCCTCTTCCCCTCTTCCCTTTGCCCTCATCTGTCTGTCTGTCTATCTGTCTGTCCACTTACTTCCTATTCATCCCCCTCTCTTCCCTATTATCTCTCCCTGTCTCTCCCATCCATTTAACTTCCCATTCATCCCTTCCCCTCTTCCCCTCCTCTCCCCCCTCCCCCCCTCCCCCTCCCTTCCCCTCCCCACATTGACGGCCAGACGCAAAACCACCTTCACCCCTTGATGCTCTTGCACAGATGAACGCTATTATAAACAAGACGAACAAAAAATTACCACGTTTTTCTATCAAAACTAAGTGGCGTTGCTTTACATTTTAGTTCATTTT
>NC_061820.1:14003225-14008225 GCF_019202785.1 Penaeus chinensis
ATAATAATAATAATAATAATAATGAAAATAATAATAATAATAATAATTATAATAATAATAATAATAATAATAATAACAGTAATAATAATGATAATGATAATAATGATGATAATAATAATAATAAAAATAATAATAATAAAAATAAAAATAATAATAATAATGATGATGATGATAATAATAATAACATCAATAATAATAATAATAATAATAATAATGATAATAATAATAATAATAATATCATAATATCATTATTATTGTAATTATTCTTATCATCATCTGCGCCTCTTCCTCCCTACCTCCTCCCTCCTCCGCCTCCCCGCGCAGCATCACTGAACGGGGACTTTTGACGAACAGGGCGAGAGAATTCGGGAATTTGTTTTTTCTCTTCAAGTTCTGTGTATTTTAGTTACTGAGTGTGTTTCTTTTATTCTCTCGTTCCTCGGTTTGTTTACGTGTTTTGTTGTATTTATTTTATTTATCTCTTTTTTTTTTTACAATTTATGGTCGTTTGTTTTAAGATTGGTGTGGTTATATGGCCGTTGTTTTTTTTTGTTGTTCTTATTAATGTATTCTATTTGGTTCTCTCTATTTTATTCTGATTTTTTTTTTTTGTTTACCTGTCCATTCTTCTTCCTTATTTTTGTCTTATTCTTCACATCCCCATTTTACCTTTATCTACTCTCTTCATCGCCGTCCCAGGCCTTGCTTCAGCCTCTCTATCATCACTTCAGCCCCTCTCCCCCCTCCTCCGGAACCCCTCTCCCCCTCCCCTCCCTTCCTCACCACTTGAGCCTCCCTCCCCACCTTCCCCCCACCACCTGAGCAAACCCCCTCCTCCCCCTTCCTCTTCCTCTCCCTCTCCTCTCCCCCACCACCCGAGTCCACCCACCCCCCTTCTAATCTGACCCCGCCTCTCCCTCTCTCCTTCATTCTCCCTCACGGCGTGTCATCTGCGCCGCTTTTCCTCCTCCATCCCCTGGCTAGGAGAACACCTCAGGCTACGCTCAAATATTTATGGTAATGAGGTAGACGCTGGAACTACCCTCACCCCCCCCCCCCCGCCCCCCCTTTAATCCTCTCCTACCCTAGTACCCCCTTGCCTACCATCACTCTCCCCTCCCCCATCCCATCCCTCCATCACTCCCCTCCTCCTACCTTTCCTTCCCCCTCCCTTTCCCATCCCCCCCTAAGCTCCTCCACAGGATCCCAGGAGAGAGCCAAGGGGAGGCCCTGCTGAGGTCCTGACACGCGGCTTGAGGTGAACGTGCCTCCCCCCCCCCCCCCTTTTCTTCCCTTCCCTGCTTTTGTTCCGGCGTGAGATGACGGAGTGCCGCGTGGGGGGTGGGTGGGGAAGGGGGCGGGGAGGGGCTGGGGATTAGCTGATCTCCTCCTGACCCGGACGAGGAGGAGGTGGAGGGAAGAGGCGTCGGGGAAGAAGTGACAGAGAGATGAAAAAATGGGAGGTGATGGGAGGAAGCAAGAAGCTTGTTTGAAAGATAAATGAGAAGTGATAGGAAGAGGAAAGAGGTGTGAGAGTAAGCTAAAAAATGTGAGAGCTGATAAGAATGGGGATGAGACACAGTAGAAAGATAAAAAAAGAGAGCTGATAATAAGAGAGAAAAAGCGCGATATAGAGATAAAAATGAGAGGTAACAGAAGGAAGGCAGAAGCGTAATAGAAAGATTAAAAATGAGAGGTGATAAGAGAAGCGAAAAGGCACGGTAGAAAGATAAGAGACAAGAGGGGAAAGGAAAAGGGAAGGTGCGTGGTAAGGAGATAAAAAATAGAGTGGATAGGAAAGGGAAGATATGTAAGGATGGGCGTGGCAGAGATAAAAAAATGAGAGGTGACAGGAAGAGCGAAGAGGCACTGAGAAAGGCATGACAAAAAGATGGAGAGACGAGTGGTGATGAGAAGATGGAAGAGGGGTCGAGACAGACACGATAAGAAATGAATGATAGGGGAAACATTGGGGAAGACGTGATAGGGAGGGAGAGAGGTGAAAGGAAGAGGAAAAATGCATTAGGAAATGGGAAATAGAAAGATAGAAAGAAGATAAAAAAGATAAAGGGTTAAAAGATACTTGATAAAAGGAAAATTATTCCAAGTTTGACTTTATTCTCGCGCAGCAGTTACGAGCCTGAACCTAAATACTTAACAATGAATAATTTCAACGAAAGATTACCAAATAACTGAGTGGAGGTAACTTTGTTATCCGCTTCTCGCCTTTCAGTACTTGTATTTTATCACAAATTCCGTTGTAGGATTTTATTATAAGAAAGGGAAAAAAAAAATCGTATTTTTTCTTTCCCTAAACGCTCAAACACGCTAAATTCTCACACTGCTATTAAAAATTACCCCGTGTCTATACTTCCCCATTTGCAACAGGCAAAGGCAGCACCAAATTCTCCTCCTCATTCCATCGCTCGCAAAGGGAGGGATTCCCGCTAAACGCTTCTAACAGAGGGATAATTATTACACCACATAAGATATCCAAAAGGGCCGGGGCGCATCCACAATCATAATCTTTGGGATAAGACCAGTGATCACGGGATATCATTAAGTGTTATCGCGCATACCCTCCCCGGGCTCAAAGGCCTGTTGAATTATGCTCATTTTGATCCCCCCCTCCTCCCCCCCTCCTCCCCCCTTTTCTTCCCCTTCTTCTTCTTCTCCTTCTTCTCCTTCTCCCTTCTCTCCTCTGCTCTTTGCTGTTGCGTTTTCGTATTTTTTTAAACGTTATTTCTTATCTTTTATCGTTTTTCTTTCTGTTTTATTTATTCATTTATTTGTTATTGCTTCCATCACCCAATTTCTTCGTCTTTTTTCTCCTTATTTATTTGCCTGATTTTTTTTCTTTCTGTGTTTGATCCTATTTTCTTACATTACATTTACTTTTGTCTTTCCTTGCAAATTCTTCTTCACTTTTCCTCCTCTTTTTTCATATTTTCTCCTCCTCCATATCCTCCAATTACTCTCCTCCTCCTCCTCCTCCTCCTCCTCCTCCTCCTCCTCCTCCTCCTCCTCCTCCTCCTCCTCCTCCTCCTCCTCCTCTTCCTCCTCCTCCTCCTCTTCCTCCTCCTCCTCCTCTTCCTCCTCTTCCTCATCTCCCTCTTCTTCCTCCTCTTCTTCCTCCTCCTCCTCCTCCTCCTCTTCCTCCTCTTCTTCTTCTCCTCCTCCACCTCTTTCTGCTCCTACTCCTGCTCTTCCTCTTCCTCTTCTTCTCCTCCACGCCCCCTACTCCTTCTCTTCCTCCTTCTCTTCCTCCTCCTCCTCCTCCTCCTCCACCTCCCCCTCCACCTCCTCCTCCACCTCCCCCTCCTCTTCCTCTTCCTCCTCCTCTTCTTCTTCTTGTTCTCTTCCTTATCTCCTGTAAAATTCCGCCGCTCAAGGGGGCATCGCGGCGACTGATTTGCGACTAGAAGAAGCTCGTGATAATGGCTCGGCCGATACTTGAGTAGGAGTTAGGGTCGGGAGGGAGGAGGAGGAGGAGGAGGAGAAGGTGGAGGTGATGGAGTAGGAGGAGGTTTAGGTGATGGAGGAGGAGGGAAGACTGGAGGAGGATACGGAGGAAGAAGAAGAAGAAGAGGTAGGTGGGCGAAGAAGAGGAATGAGGAGGAGGAGGTGGTGAAGGAGAAGGAGAAGGAGAAGGAGAAAGAGAAAGAGGATGAGGAAGAGGAGGGGGAGGAGAAGGAGGAGGAGGAGGAGGAGGAGGAGGAGGAGGAGGAGGAGGAGGAGGAGGAGGAGGAGGAGTAGGAGTAGGAGTAGGAGTAGGAGTAGGAGGAGGAGGAGGAGTAGGAGTAGGAAGAGGAAGAGGAAGAGGAAGAGGAAGAGGAAGAGGAAGAGGAGGAGGAGGAGGAGGAGGAGGAGGAGGAGGAAGAGGTGGAGGGGGAAGAGGTGGATGCAAGGGAGGAGGAGGAGGAGGAAGAGGAAGAGGAGGGGGAGGTAGAGGCGAGGGAGGAGGAGGAGAAGAGAGGGGAGAAGGAAACTGAAGAGGAGGCTGTGGAAAAGACAGGTGGAAAATGAGAGGAGACGTTAAAGAGTAGAAGAACGAGGGAAGAGATGAAGGAGGAGAAAGAAAAAGTGTAGGGCAAGGAGAGTAGAAGGACGTGGAAAGATTAGAAGGAGGAATAGAAGGAGGAGGAGAAAAGAAGGAGGAGAGTAGAAGGACGAGGAAAGAACAGAAGAAGGAGGAGGAGGAGGAGGAGGAGGAAGAATGGAGGAGACGGAGGAGGAGGAGGAATTGAGGAGACGGAGGAGGAAGGAGAAAAAGGAGGAGATGGAGGAGGAGGAGAAAGAGGAGGGGACACGGGATTGCGTCTTACGAGGTCGATAATTATTGGTATTACACCTGGCTGATACTCGAGAGAAATCTTTGGAAGAGACGTATCCCGCAGAAAACGTGATAATTCTACGGACAGCCACATCCACTTTTGGGAAGGGAAAGCGCCTGAGAGAAAGAACGATGGATAGAGGGAAAAGAAAGATAATAAACAAATAGACGAACAAAGCAAAGATATTTAGACACGTAAAGGGGAGAAGGAAGAATAAGACTCATATAAGAAAGGAGACGACGGATAAAAGAAAAAAGGAAATACAGAAATACGAAGATTGATAAAGGGAAGAGAGAGTGAGAAAAAAACAAACATAAGAAAGTGGAACACGGATGAAGGAAAGAAAGAGAAATATAAAGAAAATGAAGACTAAAGACGGGAAGAGAGAGAGAGATTTAACCCTATCGCTCATAACTTCTGCTTTGGGAAAACAAATTATCACGTCATACTAAAAAATGCTTATTCAAATACCTAATGCCTTAAATGGTGGCCAAATAGACGGATTTCACGCCTAAATTCCTCCACATCACATCAGATCGGGTAGAGGACACGTCTATGGCATTTATAAATTACAGGCGAAATTCCAGTGCGATGTCATCGTTGGGCGGATAAACTCTACGGAAGAACAGCGCCGGGAATCAACTATTTTGTATTGGCAGGTGTACT